>NC_079415.1:29125276-29179308 GCF_026213295.1 Gadus chalcogrammus | reverse complement strand
GCTTTCCATAAAGAGGGAAACACACACAAGACAAAATTCTTTCATTTGCACAGAATAGTTGTTGATCCCCACCTACGATAGACTGGGTGACCCCAGCCTGTTCTGACGGCGATTTGAATTCGCCCTGTGGAAGGGTCTGGAGAAGAGCAATTCATTTCTTTCTGCTTCCGATACGTTTTTGGAGGAGCCAATCACCAAGTTGGTTAGTTCTCCCCCTGGCGCCCTATTGGCTGGTTTAACACAATGACGACAGGGAAGCGACGGCAAGCAGCCATTTGCGTACAGAGTCAGTTGAACAAGTTGATCAAGCCTCTTGTGCTGAAGACAATGACAGCAGCTTCCCCAGACCAAAGTCCAATCTACGATTGAGCTTGGTCTGGCAATAGGCAGGCTACACTTACGGAACATTAAATCATAAAGGAGTGTGCTTTATAAGGGTGTGTGCTGGAGTTGTAACAGAGGAAGCCTCTCATTTGGATGCTGAATAAGAAGATGATTTCCAACCTGCACACTCAGCTCCTCGTGGCAGACCAGCCGCTCGCCGCGCTCCAGGCTCTTGGCCGCGCTATGGTCTGCAGACAGCGAGTTCAGGGCCTCCACTTCTGACGCGGTGAAGAGGGTGTCATGGCCGCCCACCGCCAGTGGGCCCTCCCCTTTACCGTAGACGCTCAGGATCTTCAGATCCCAGCCGTGACTGGACATGTGGGAGGAGCCAGGGCGTCCACACCCAGACTCTCCGAAGGTGGCGCCGCGCGAGTGCTACGGTCTCAAAAGGAGCGCATCTTCGCAGAGGAGAAAAAAATGTTTCGTTGTACACATGAAATCAACATTATTTAAATTACCATTGTCACAGAGGGTTTACAAATGTGTACTGCAGACAAAGATTCAGAGTTTGGAGAGGGATGTCTCCTCCAGCCCCTCCCCCCTAGACTCAAAGCCTCAAGGCGGGGGCAAGGGGAGGACACTGAACGAAAACAGCAAAATGATCTGAGCCAACATGAAATGCGAGACAAGTGCAATGTATACTATTTGACCACAACAAGCGACAATGTATCCTTCCCTGTAAGCTGATCGCTAACATTAATACATTTTGAAATCAATTGATGTTGAGAATGATAAACCAGCTCATGGGGGATCTGTCTGAAACCCTTTGGGCTCTGACGGATTCCATCTTTGAAATGCTACTCCCAAATTTGACTCGTGTTTAACAGGGCGCTGGTCATGGTGCTTTTCCAAAGAGGACCAGGCTTTTCAGCGCAGTTAAGTACCGTATTTTCCGCACTATAAGGCGCACCTGAGTATAAGCCGCAGCAGCTAAATTGAATGATGTGTACATAGATAAGCCGCACTGGACTATAAGCCGCGGGTGCAGTGATGTTGCTAGGTACGCGTCCTGCGTCCCTGACGCATTAAAATCTGAAAGGACGCACTAAACTCACTATCCATGCGTCCCGGGGACGCATCTCATTTTCCCCATGAAAAACGATACATTGTGAACATTAAACAACTCGTGTTTAATCACAGTAACTGGCCAAAGAAACCTTCTTGTGAGCAGACCGGACAAGCGCTGTTTCAACCCTCTGCGCATCTACTCGGCGCAGACGTGATCCCCTGTACAAAGTATCGCGACATGCTAATTTAGCCTCTACCAAAACAACTAGCTCGTCACCGCTGATTTCATTTCAACAATTAAAAATACAAACTTCATAGTAAATAAACCCACGTTTCCACTGCTCGATGCTGTGCTCATTCGTGTCGATTATGTTGTAACGTTTAAGGGACGTGCTGTAATGAAATAAATGAAACATAATCCGGTGGTGGTGATGAAAACTACATTGAACGGCAGCCGCCATATGTTATGCCCAAACGGCGCCTGCGCATACATCGCGCTTCCAACGAGATCCCGTTTTTCTCGAGAAACAGGCGAGAAGAGAAGAGAGAACGCAAAAATGCCACCAAGAAAAGATGAAACCTATTGCAGTTCAGCAAACTATTGCAGCTGCATTTTCTGTCCCCACTACTACTTCCAGCGTTTCCTGCTGGAGCCCGCGACTAGTGGCGGGGCGCGGACCGGTCATAGAGCCCATAGATTTTAAAGTCGGTGGACCTCGTCCTGTAACCTGTAAAATCCATAGATAAGCCGCACCGTTATATAAGCCGCAGACTCGAAAAATGGGGAAAAAGGCGCGGCTTATAGTCCGAAAATTACGGTAAGTACATTCTCAGTTGATCCAGCAGGGTATCTGCAGGTTTCAGCAAGTCAAATTTAAGACTTTTTAAGACCTTTTTAATACCACCTTGAATGAATTTAAAGACCTTAACCCACGATGGTGGGGGGGATCCCGCCTGTATTACAACCCCAAGCATAGCATGTGTGTCACTCAATGAGACTCATTCAAGTTTACTTTCTGTCTGTTTATTGAACATAAGTGATACTCCAGGGCTCCAAGACCTAACTTTTTCCTTGGGTGCAGTGGTGTGCGCCTAAATTTTTTAATTTGGGTATTTATGGTGCACCCAAGTTGTGAGTTGTTGAGAGGGGGGGGGGGGGGGGGGGGGGGGGGACAGCGTCTGGGCCCCCGGGCAGTCGATATTTACGCCACGGATAATAATATTTTCACCATTAAATAAATGCCTTTCAGTAAGACCTGGGGGTATACCACGAACCTCGTTGAACATACCCAGGCTTTCTTGGAAAACCTGGCTCGACAGAGCCGCAACTCGCAATCACAGTTCAATGGTACCACGACGCTCACTTTAGATTAAATTAGTTGAACCAGGTTTTCCGCTTTAGGTTCAATGCGCGTTCACATAGAAGGGGCGTTTCTCGCGTCATTTGACTCACCCTTATGCAAAATAAATCGTGCAAGAGCGGTGTATTTCATCCAAGGCGAGCAATGTATTGTTATGAACTCCTACGAGGAATTCAAAGTTCAAATCACAGCCAAGGGGAACACGGGTTGCCCATATATGGCTAGGGTGCGTGCTGGCAAAAATAGCCGACCGTGTAATTCGTCCGTGAAAAGATTCTGCATACTGTCTAAAAATATAATGTATCATCATCCCTTTTACCCCCATATATGTGGGGCCCCATGAATTGCGAGCCCAAGTACCGGGAATGCACTTGATCTCCGACCCCCAATATCGGACTTGCACGTCAAGTTGCTTGCTTTTAGTGGCGTGGTTCAACGTCTCAAACGTCAAAACAAAATCAGCCTTGTTGACGCTGCAGATTAGCTCCTTTCGGATGAAAGGCGCTAGTCCGAAGCGAGTTATATACGCCGTTTTGTCCCATCCAGGCAGTAAAGGTGCTCGCGATTTGAGAGTCAGGGAACATCAAACCGAAGAGATCTCCTATCCCCTCATTCGAGTTGTAGGACTGGTGCTTGACCACTGTGTTTAGAATCCACAACAACTCCGCTTTCAGTGTTGGTGTCGCACCAAATGCTACCCTCAGGTCAGTGCTAGCAGCGCGGACAGTCCTGCGGCGGTGGCCGGCCGGGGCAGAGATGCAAAAAACATAGAAATGGCTGGGGTCTGTGTGTGGCTCCTGGCAGAGGTTTTATGTTTTTGGCTCTGCATATGCTGACGACAGCCTTACTCCCCATGGTGCCGAGCTGAATGAAAGCTACTTTTGCATTGGAATGCATCTGGCCTGTTCTGGGTTGGCAACGGACGCTAGCCAACCTCGGAAACGGACGTCTTCCAGCCAACTGACGTTGAACGTTTTTGCAACCCATTGTTGCAGACTAGCTAGCAAGCGCGCAGACCATCCGTTATATATGCAGCTAGCAAGAAAGCAGCCTCTCTACATCTCCTTCCCGAAAAGTCCCGGCGAGAAAAATAAAAATTAAATAGCCCTGCCCCGACAAATTTAAGACCTCCCGAGTTATAAATTTAAGACCAGCATATGACCATTTTTGACGAATTTAAGACTTTTTAAGGCCTTAAATTTAGAAAAATGAATTAAGACTTTTTAAGACTTTTAGACCTCCGCGGACACCCTGTCCAGGTTGTTGCTTGCATGGATGCAATGTGTATTACTAAACCTACAGCGGCATGCCTCCACCAATATCCTCTTCAACCTTGATTGAAATGGTGTCCGGGGTCTGCTGCTTTCCACATAAAGAGGAAACACATACAAGACATATTCTTTCATTTGCACAGAATAGTTGCCCAATCCCCACTAAGGACACATTATGCATTTTTACACTGCCAACCCGGTCGTTCGCGGCTTGCACGCCCTGCAAATTCATTGTCTTGCCTGTGTACAACAGAGGGGGTAAAATCCCCCTTCGTCACGGAGCCAGCTTTCTTGGTTCACTGGAGATGGCGGGGCTATGCACGGAGACAGTACACGTCTTATCAATAAATTGCATACTCCGAATGTCTTTTTTTCTTTCGATTCACTCATTCTCGCATGCAAGAATAAGTTGATGAGTGTAGACTAAAACGCGATTCACTATTTACAAGCGCAAAATCACACAACATATTCTTTATTTGGCGACCACTTGCTGACCAGCATCGTAAGGAAAGTTCTTCTGGTATTTTCTCTTAGATCGCACTCTCTCCCGTCTCGTTAAATGCGACTGCATCACCTTCCCCCCATGACGGTCAGCAGCTTGCAGATATCAGTACCCCTCCAGTTATAACTACTCATGTTGAAATCACTGCGTTGTCTCTGTTGTAGAGACAATGCAGCAACACCTCTACCCAAGTCCCTTCCTGGGACCTCAAAGCTGTCTAATCACATTTACATCTAAATGAAAAGCGCCAATATGGTAAATTGGGTGCGAAATCAAGCCGGTAAATTACCACGGTCAGTGTAAACGCGCGGACCATGCAAGGAAAAAGGGGGCATAAGACGGGCATATTTGGCAGCGTTTACTAAATCATAAAGGGGTGTGCTTTCTAGGGGTGTGTGTGAGTTGTAACAGAGGACGCCTCTCATTTGGATGCTGAATAAGAAGATGATTTCCAACCTGCACACTCAGCTCCTCGTGGCAGACCAGCCGCTCGGCCGCGCTCCAGGCTCTTGTCCGCGCTGTGGTCCGCAGACAGCGGAGTTCAGGGCCTCCACTTCCGACGCGGTGAAGAGGGTGTCATGCCGCCAACCGCCAGTGGGCCCTACCCCTTTACCGTAGACGCTCAGGATCTCAGCTCCCCACCGTGACTGGACATGTGGGAGGAGCCAGGGGCGTCCACACCCAGACTCTCAGAGGTGGCGCCGCGCTGCGTGCTACGGTCTCCAAATGCATCGCAGTCTTCTGCAGAGGGAGAAAACAATGACAGAAGTAATTGTTTCGGTACACTGTTTGCATAAAAGGAGGAACTGTGTATTTGTACATTTGAAACTATTTAAATGTATGTATATACCATTGAGACCGAGGGTTTAGAATGTGTACTGCAGACAAAGATTCAGAGTTTTGGAGAGGGATGTCTCCTCCAGCACCCTCCCCCCTAGACTCAAAGCTCAAGCGGAGACCAGGTGGAGGACACTGAACGAACACCAGCGCAAAATGATCTGAGCACAACATGACATGCGAGACAAGCGCAATTACTCTATTTTGACAATAACAAGCGACAACGTGTCCTTCCCTGTAAGCTAATCAGCTAACATTTATACATTTTGAATTCATTGATGATTGATGATTCATTGAGAATGATTAACAGCTCATGTGATATCAGTCTTGAAACCCTTCTGGGCTCTTGACTGATTCCCTCTTTGAAAAACAACTCCCAAGTTGTCTCTTTGCAGGGCGCTGGTCATGATGCTTTTCCTAAGAGGACCAGGCTTTTAGGGTAGGATCTAGCATCAGCCTAGAGTCTTTGCTGCCTAGAATCTACTACATCAAATGTACTCAAGGTGGAAAGTACATACCTTTACTTGTGAAGTGGGGCCGGAAAGTCTTTAAGGATAGCCGTGTGGCTACAGTATGTGTTTCCAGGTGGTCTGTTATGGCAGGCAACATCCCTTGAGAGAAACACCTGAAGTTACCAATTGATGGGCTGGCCTGTGTAGAGACAACAAGGTCAAATTAGTACTCAATGTATTGCTTGTATGTATTCCAGGTGCAAGTTGTAAGAACATATAGGGTACGCATGTTTAGTGAATTACATTAGCCACATACTTAAAATTAGATCTATGAAGTGATCAAATGATGTTACATTCATTTGTTTGCATGTTTCATACAACGTAAAAGATCATCTCATCATCCTCACTACAATTACATCAAGCTCTGCAGAAACCTGTAAATAACCATTGATTTGAATCAGGTGCGAAGGGGGAAAATATGAGTGGGCCCTGGAATGGCAGTCCAACCCGCAACTCACTACCTGTGAACTCGTACCAGATCGATGCCTAACATTCTGCTGCATCCGGGGACACATTTCAGACCGTAAGTTACGAGCTGTAACGAGGTCATAGATCTGGTAGAGGGTTGTGAAAACACGGGTTACGGGTTGCCTGGATCGCACCATATGTATGATTATCTCCTCATCAGTAAAACGCTAGAACTACTGCGGTCACGTCGCTGTTAAAATACAGCTGTATTAGTTGTAGTAGAGCCCGACCAATATATCTGCAGGCCGATATTATCGGCCGATATTAGGCATATTAGCCCTAACCCTAACCCTGGAATAACAGGGCATTTTCTTTTACATAGAATCCAAAATCATATTTAATATGTCTCATATTGGAATTTTTGGTGGGCTTTTATTTTGAAACTCCACATCAGAATATCCTGAAACTTCGTGGGTATCACTATGGGGTCGTGAACCATAACCTTGAAGTGAAATGAGCCTGAAATAACAGTGCATTTTCTTTTAAATTGAATCCAAAATCATATTTAATATGTCTCATATTGGAATCTTTGGTGGGCTTTTATTTTGAAAGTAAATACCACAACGGCCGTACACTTCCTTTGATCGTATTTGCTTTTATTGACTGTCTTTTTGTATGTACCCGACGAATGCTTTTACTTTAAACTAGTTCCGAGACGCTATTACCGTAATGGCTAGTATATACAGGTACGGCAAAAAACTGGGTCGGCTGGCTTGACCGCCGATCTCGATGAGTGTGCTGGCATGACCGCAGTGCTTGAAGGTAGGTTTGCAATGTTGACACTAGACCGGTAGACCTCGGGAGGTTGGCTATTTGAAAAGTAGATCTTGGGTCAAAAAGGTTGGGCAGTCCCTGCTGTAGAGCTAATGCTAGGGTAACAAGGTAACCATATACAGTAAAGCAACACGATGATATAGCGGTAGTTTACTTACTTGTCCGAGATTTGTCGCTGAGCCGAGGAGAGTTGGTACTAATCCGGACTCCATTTCCAGACGTTCCGCAAGTCCAGCTTTGTATTGGACCAAGTTGAGGAAGCAGTCGTCGGTGAAACTTACTATTATGTAGTGATGTTATGGTTTGCGTCGAGGCATCGGGGCGTGTGTCGATCGAGTACCTCGGCTCCTCCCCCCAGCGAAGCTCCCTATCGAGCAGGCTTCACGTAGGCGAAATGACGTAGCGGGTGACGTCCGAGGCTTCATCTCGGGCTGTGTAAAAGGTAACCTCTCCCCGTATTTTTCTTATTCTTTTTATTGAACATGTTTATAGATGATAATAAAAAACAAAAGAATGACCGATAAAAAGCAAGAAATAAAATAAAAACGAACAAATGAGATCCTCAGGATCCTTAGCTTAGGTAATACAGTTCAAATAATATTTTTTTTTCATTATTTCCTTTTTGAAGAGTTTTGTTAGATTTGATATAGTGGTAAATTTTAACCCTTTGCATTGGTTCTTATCGCACACACACACACACACACACACACACACACACACACACACACACACACACACACACACACACACACACACACACACGTTTTTGGTGGAAGAATTACTTTACTACTTTATTACTCCTCCCTGTGTCAATACCCGCCAAGACGTCGTACTACTGCAACTATCTTGCCGTTATTAACAAAGATCCTTTATCAACAGTCTCTGTTAATGTTAAAAGTAACTCGTTCTATCAATCACATGCACATTCTGAGTGCAGAAACTGACGATTGCAGATCGAAAATCTGATTTACAGAGCAGTTAGGATTACCTAAGTTAAGATAAGATAGGAGGCCAAAGATAAGATAGGAAACGGCCAACAGGTTAGGGACTGCTTCTGTAATAGAAGTTAGGATTTTTCCTATCTTTGAGTCCCTAACTTAAGTTAGGATGAGAAGTTAGGATTTTTTCTGTAATGAGGCCCCTGGTGTGTAAAAAGACTAACGACTGCCAACTAGCCACTGTTATTCACAAACGTTAGCAAGTAAACAATGTGGAAATTAGAGTCAACTCGGCTGATACTGTGCTGAATTTCACACACTAACAACATGCCGACAAGCTGTTGCGGTCTGGGATTATACACAGCGTTATAACAAGGATTCAGGAGGTTATTTCTAAAGGTTTACAAAGCAAAGTGACAGTAAAAGAAAGCCTTCATTTTCATCCAGAGTTACGAGTTGTCTGATATGAGGAAAGTGACGATTTCTCCGTCAAATGAACCGTCCGTCTTTGCTCTTTTTTTTGCCAACCAGTTTACGTGCGGGATTCCAGAATCACAACGATAACGTTCAACGTGCCTATTAATATGGCCAGCAACATTTTACACCAGTTTTAGAATGTTCACTACAACAGATGTTGAACACCAACATGCTTATGTAAAATCAGCATAGTACCATATTCAGCTATGGACAGATTACATACGGAATGTAGGGAATTGGATGTCCGGCTGGTGTTTTGATCGCAAAGTTTTGCCTTCTTGGGGCCAAAAAAATCGGAAAATACTTATTTTCTGTGACACATATAGCACTTGTAACAAGCTTGACTTTTGGAATTTTCCCGCCGCGCACATAGCATTGTTCTGCGTTGTGCGTCATAGCCTTCGTCAGCCTACACAGACAATGTCCTAATAAAATGAAATGCTAATATGATAAATATAACAAAAAGGGTGGATGTCAATAATTTCAAGAAAAATCATGTTGTATGATAAAATTCTATCAAACGTTCTCACTTGCAGTTACAGCCAGGGACCGCCAGGGGGGTACAGCAGCACCCTAAGCACCCCCACTTCCCGCGTCCCTGAACACAGCCAAAGATGACACAGTTTCACGGCTACTGTTGGGGATACAGACAGGAACAGCAACGTCCAAAGCGTTGAACATGCCGCTTCAGCAGCAGCAGCTAGCTGGGAAGTGGCGCTAGGTGAAGACCTGTGAGAAGACGTCAATAACATAGGACTCTGTTATTGGCGACCCTCTTCACAGAGGTATAATGAGCACATACCACAGACTGAAGTGAGCTATTGCTTTTATTCAACGGTTACTATTATGGCAAAACGAAAGTCACACGGTAGGTAGCCTACATTAAACCGCTCGGCTAGAGCGGTTCCCCGGCAATTTATCCTACGGAGCAGTTCACTCGCCGTGTGCCTAAGCTTTCGTTAGTCCCTCCATCGCCTTGCTCACTCCCGGAGTAACAACATTTACACCCTCTCCACATGGGCGGAGTTTCTGGGGGGTCAGGGGGGGCACTGCCCCCCCTGGTGGCTGAAATATGTAATGACATGACGTCAAGGAAATGGCAAAATATAAGTGTTATACGTGTATGCGTACTGATATTTTAAGGTTTTGATTAAAATACATGGTAGTAGTATGAAATGAATATGAATCCTAGCACATTTTTGTAATATATTTATTATTCAGTAATCGTGTGACATAGTGACGTTGACTACGGTTTCCGTCCGCTACTTGGTTTCCCGCTCTCAGTATCAATCTCGCTAGCCAGTATGTAATAGCATAACAATTACAGTTGTAGCCTGATGTAAGTATTGCAAACTGCAAATGGATATTCTACGTTTTTTAAAACGTCCCATGACCTCGGCCAACACTCGGCAAGAAGTCGAACCAGAGCCAGTAATTCTACCAACAAATGCTGATGACCTGGAAACACCTGGAACCAGCTCGGCAAACCCAGCTAGTGCTAGCTCACCATCGGATCTTGCTGGGCTGTCGTCTGGGTCAGTTAGCTTGCCTAGCAGCACTAGCTCACAGCAACTACCAAATGATCTTGGCGACAAGCACTGCTGTCCTAAGAAGCCTATTCTTCCGGATTTTCCTTCAAGGTTGTTTGGAAAGACTAAACGAGCCTTCTCCACATACTACTACAACAAGTACTGTTGGCTTGAATACTCGGTTTTAAAGGATGCTGTCTTCTGTTTCGCCTGCCGCCACTTCCAGACTGACAGCAGTGTGGAGGAATCGTTCCGAAAGGGCGTAAGTGACTGGAAAAAACTAAGCAGCAAACTGGAAAAACATGCAAATTCACTGGCCCATCAGAACTGTATGGTTAAATGGGACAACTTCAAACAGAGCACATCTGGAGGTGGATCGATAGCTGCCAAATTGTCGGAGAGCCACAACGCTACTGTTGAGAACAGATCTTATCTTTTTAAAGTTGTGGATATCGGGAGATTGCTGTCTGCACTTGGATTGCCTTTCCGTGGACACAGGGAGGCTATCGATTCAGAGTCTCGTGGGAATTATCTTGAGGTTTGCAAATTTTTCTCGAAATATGATCCCGACTTTCAAAGTATGCAGTCTAATTATTTCAATGCTAGAAGTCCAGATTTTCAGAACGAAATAATTGAGATATGCGCAAATTTGGTTAGTGCGGAAATTGCAGAGAAAGTGCAGGACACTGGGTTTTTTGCTGTAATCGCAGATGAGGCCAGGTCATCCCACACTGAGCAGCTGTCAGTCTGTTTAAGATATACAGAGCAGCTTGAAATCAAGGAGCGTTTTTTGTGTTTTATTGATTGTTCAGCATCTTGAAATGCAGCTGGGATCGTGGACGCCATAAACACTGGATTGGAGATCTGCGGACTGAAAAACATCCAAATTGTTGCCCAGAGCTACGATGGCGCCTCTGTAATGTCCGGCCAAGTGTCTGGAGTGCAGCAGCGCATTAAAGAGACGCATCCATACGCAGTATACATACACTGCTTGGCTCACAAACTGAATCTCGTGCTTGTGGACTGCTGCACGGTGAACCGCAGTGTCAAAACATTACTGAATGTCATCGGCAAACTGTACTCAGTATTTGCAGAGCCGACAAACCACCATCGCTTTATTGAAGTCCAGAAATCGCTGGATATGAAGCCAACCGAAATTGCACAGCCCAGCGAGACGCGCTGGGCATGCAAGTGGCGTTCTCTGCATGCCGTTAAAACACACTACTCTGCGATTACACAGTGCCTGAGAGAAATGAGTGATGAGGGAGGCAAGTGGTCAGTGGAGGCCACTGGCCTATGTGAACATATGGGCAGGTTGTCATTCATTACATGTCTCATTGTACTTGAAGACATACTGCGTGTGATTCATGTCACACACAAAGCCCTTCAGTCCTCCAGTCTCGCACTTTCCGAAGCGGCTGTGCTTACCGACAACCTGAAAGCGCACTTTGTGTCACAGAGACAGACTGACAAATGGAATGATGTATGGGGATCAGTGAAACAGTTCTGCCGAGACAACAACGTCTCCGTACCCGAGGATGCGAACATTCAGAGTCAGACACCTGCTGGACCTGGACCACTACCGAAAAGAAAACGGGCCACACAACCCCCCACCTCCCTCGACAATTTCCTGATAACAACAACTTTGGGCCACAGAGAAGAAAATGATGTAAATACTGTACAAATGTCCCAGAGTGAGACCCCTGGATTCCAACAGCACCTGTATTTCCCAGTGCTGGATACCATCATTGGCGAACTGGACAGACGATTCACGGGAGAGGCTGTTGAACTCGCACAGGCCTGTGCAGCAGTGTTAAGATGCGACAAAAGTGGAATTGAACCTCTCGTACAAAAGTATGCCCAGCCTCTGAAAATCAACCCCCACCTTGTTGGGACAGAGATGGACCTTGTTAAAGCCTCTACTGTCGGATCTGTGTCACGTGAACATCTTCAAAAAACTGTGACAAGGGCCGTATACCCAAATCTATACATTCTACTACAGTTGGCCCTGACTCTACCCGTTGGATCTGCCACTTCCGAGAGGAGTTTCTCTGCAATGAGAAGGATTCGCAACTGGCTACGCTTAACAACAGGAGCTGCACGGTTTTCATCCCTTGCTGTGCTTCACATCGAGCGCGACATCACTGCCAGGCTGTCACTTGAGACGGTTGTGGACGTTTTCGCAGGACGCAAAAAAAGACGCTTACTTCTGCACTAGGTAAGACTATTTTCTTTAAATGAATACTCCTAGCAACCACGTTGTAATGTAACAACTGGTGTTGAACCTCATCTAAACTTGTGCCATCATGCGAAATGCGCTTTGTGTGTGTGTGTGTGCGTGCGTGCGTGCGAACATGAGTGAGAACATGTTCGTGTGAAAAAAATTGTTTTGCCCCCCCTGATGCAAAAGTGAAACTCCGCCTATGTCCAAGCTCTCCTAAACGGGTCAGCAATAGCCGCGTTTGAATGATAATGTATGAATGGAACGTTGCATTTTTAATGTCTACAAATATTCTATACTAGAGAGCCAATCAATGCAACCTTATGCGGAATCAGATAAAGTCGGCTCTCTTGCTGCGCAAAATAGGCCTATATGTTTAAAAATTCAGCACATTAAGGCCCCCTTCACACGAAGCCGAAACGGGCGAAACCGTTACGGTTTAGATCTATCCGGTTTCGGAGTATCTCCGTAAAGACGAAGCCAAGCGAAACTGGGTAGATCTGTAGAAACGCTGTAGCACACATTCCAGGCCCATAAGGGGCGCTGCTTCTGGTACAGAAATCCAGAAGAAATGAAATAAGAAGAAGAGGCGAGCATGCGCATAAAGGCTGCTCTTATGCGCATGCTCGCATGTGATTTCTGAGACTCCGCGGGCTTAAGAGCCATTGGCTAGGAGGTCGAGGGGTGGGGCGATGACGTCATGGTTTGCGGTTTCAGGCGTACACACGAATCCAAAACGAAAACAGGGGGGGAAATGCCGTGAATAAATGTATGCACAGTGTGTTCAGGATTCGGACTGATATGTCGACCTAGGCTTAATCAATTGTGTTTTAATATCTTTAGCATTCATATTATTGCAATCTATTCTTTACGTAGGCTACTCTGCGGTTGGCCTTGATGGGGAGATATTTTAACCCTTTTTAACCCCATTTTCCTGCGACATTCCTGCGTCTCCCCCTGCGTCATAGCCCGTTTCAGAACCATGTCAGTGAACAGGTACAATCCTACGATCCTCTTAACATGAATGTACATTCACGTTAAGAGGAGTTTCGGGAAACGCTCCAAAGAAATTATCGATGGTTCGAAAGATCTATCGGGAGAATGATTTTACGAGCAAAGATCCATTGTTATCGGGAAACGGGGCCCTGGACCCAGTGTTTGAGATGCCAGATATATCAGGCTGAGGTTTGTGGAGCCAAAAACAAGTGGGAACAAGGACTAAGAACAACAAAGCAAACATACAGTAAGTGAACAAGAACAGCAAGTAGAGCCAGGGGGTATCACTAAATAAAACAATGTTAGTCATGTGTGCAACAAGAACAACAAATGTGTAAACAGGTGTGCGTGTGTGTCTAACTTGTAAAACAAGAACAAAGTGAAGGAACAGGGAGGAATATTATAAGTTATTAATAAACAAAGAAAATACTCCACACACATCAGGCTGAGGTTAAGGATAGTAAAGTGCATCAGGTCGAAAGGAAGGACAACAATGGCAGCAGTTGCCGCCGCAACCACCACCACCAACAGCCGTCGCCAGCACAAGCCGCCACCACTAGCAGCAGAAGGCGACACCACCATCCTTCGCTACCACCAGCCAGCTCAAGCAGCCATCGCCTCAAGCAGCAGCGACCTGCAGCAGCAGTGTTATCCGGCCCCAGCCAGCTCAAGCCACCAGCAGCAGCATCCACAGCCATCAGTATCCACCATCAGCAGCATTCACCTTCAGCAACATCCACCATCAGCCGCATCCACATAACCGCTATGTCAGTGACACAATTAGGTCTAGGCATTTTTTATTCTACAAATTCATACTATAGCGGTGAGAACTGTTCAGAAAAATCATCTCCATAGTCGCCCTGGAGTCACAGGGCGACAGTCTCCTGCAAGAATTAGGGAAACCTATTATAGGACATTCTGTCCAGAAATTAAACATTTAGAATAATATGCGACACTTTGCTTTGATAGTTATATACCTCTGATTGGAGATTGATTGTCCGCAGCTCCTCCAAACTAATGTTTGTACCTTCAACTAAAAATGACACAATTAATTTACACTTAATCATTTCACATTTGATTAGCAAGACAATTATTGAAGTCCATTGCCAATACATGATTACATACTCATTACAAACGCCTTGGAAGTCGAGGCAGTGGGGTCAGAGGACGCCCCCCCCTTCCACTCCTACCATCATCGGCCGACCTTCGTTATTGGCGAGAGCCAGCTCCTCCTAGTGGTGAAGGGCGGGGGAGCGGTCCTCCTCCCAGTCGTATTAAATTTCGTTTTCTTTTTATTTGCTGCAGGTAATCAACATGAGACTAAAGGTTGGAGCCTAGGCCATTGCAAATCATAGGCTAGATTCACCGGAAATTATTCAAATGGCTGCTTACAACTTACCACGTTGAATATTATTTTAATATTTATTTTTGACTTGGCCCCATGTTCGTAGGAGCGTGCTGGCACCACATCTATGGGTTAAAAGGCATGATGATAAATGATATTTTTAGACAATATGCAGAACCTTTTCACTTACGAATTAACACGGACGGCTATTTTTTGCCAGCACGCTACCCTAGCCATATTATGGGCAACCGTGTTCCCCTTGGCTGTGATTTGGACTTTGAATTCCTCGTAGGAATTCATAATACACCACGCACGCTCGATTCACTTTGCATAAGGGGGAGTCGAATGACGTAATAAACAAACCTTTTATGTGAACGCGCATTGAACCTAAAGCGGAAAACCTGGTTTGACTAATTGAATCGAAAGTGAGTGTCGTGGAACCATTTAACTCGGACTGCGAGTTGCGTCTCTGTCGAACCAGGTTTTCCCAAGAAAGCCTGGGTATGTTCAGCGAGGTTCGTGGTATACTCCCCTCACATGTTTCCTTTGTATATACCAACGATGTGAACATTTCCTAATATTTTGCTGTTAGAAGAGTCAGAGAAATTAGTTCTTTATCACAGGCATAATTTACTAAAATTAAAACAAAGCAAAACAAAGCGAATCAAAAGCTGGAAAGTCTTTAATCCTGATGAAAAGAAAAACTAAAAAGCAGTAATTTCACAAATACCGGACAGAGGTCTCAATCAAAGCGCCCCGTTACCCTGTGTGAAAGCAACCCATTGCCCGTGTGCTTGAGCATGTGCACACTCAAATTGCTTGGGTCGCTGTAGCTGGCGTTGCAATGCACTAACAGGCAGGGCTTCTAACCGGAGTGAGTCCTCATGTGGATCTTCAGGTTGCAGCCATGAGTGAAGCGCTTCGTGCATAGGTCACAGCTGTAGGGCTTCTCGCCGGAGTGAGTCCTCAGGTGGGTCTTCAGGTGGTCTTTCAGACTGAAGCACTTCGGGCATTGGTCACAGCTGTAGGGCTTCTCACCGGAGTGAGTCCTCAGGTGGATCTTCAGGGTGCCTTTCTGTCTGAAGCGCATCGTGCATTGGTCACACTTGTAGGGCTTCTCCCCAGAGTGAGTCCTCAGGTGGTTCTTCAGGTTGCAGCCATGACTGAAGCGCTTCGTGCATTGGTCACACCTGTAGGGCTTCTCCACAGAGTGATTCATCATGTGTCTATTCAGGTGGCCTTTCAGACTGAAGCACTTCATGCATTGGTCACACCTGTAGGGCTTCTCCCCGGAGTGAGGCATCATGTGGACGATCATATTGGCATTGTTGGGAATAACCTTTCCACACAAGACACCGGGCCGGCCCTTGCGGCCGCCCTGATGCCCAGTCAGCTCCTCAAGGCGGACGAGCCGCACGCTGCAGTTCAGGCTCTTGGCCACACTGTGGTCAGTGGACAGCGAGCTCAAGGCCTCCAGTTCTGACGCGGCAAAGAGGGTGTAATGGCCGTCCACCGCCAGTGGGCCCTCCCCTTGTCTGTAAACGCTCAGGATGCGCAGCTCCCCGCTGTGACTTGACATGTGTGAGGAGCCAGGGGCGTCCACACGCAGACTCTCCGAGGTGGCGCCGCGCTGCGTGCTGCAGTCTCTGATGTCATTGTCTTCTTCAGAGAGGAAAACAGAGAAAGAGAGTGTGATGTTTTTAATTAATCATTTTCACAAAAGGTATACAGTATGTACTTTGTACACACTTGTGTATTGGAAGAATTATATTTTGGCATTCTTTCTAACTTCTATTTGTCGATTATGCATTTTCCTTGTCGCCCTTTGGATGGTCAAGGGTTAAAGGCTCCTGCTGAGAAGGCAGATTCGAGTACATTCTCAGTTTATCACGGTTGTTTTCTTGCATAGATGCAATGTGTATTACTAAACTACGGTGGGCATGCCTCCACCAATATGCTCTTCAAGCTTGATTGAAATGGTGTCTGGGGTCTGCTGCATTCGACATAAGAAGGAAACACAAGACATATTCTATAATTTTCACAAAATAGTTGTCAATCCCCACTACCGACAGATTAGGCGTTTTCACACTGCCAAGCTGGTTCGGTCGCGGCTTGGCACGTCCTGCAATTTCAATGTCTTGCCTGCGTTTTTTTTTTTTTTGATTCAAGACCCTCTCATGCAAGAATGAGTTCACATCTGAGTGTAGGCTAAAACGCGATTAACTATTTACAAGTGCAAAAATGGCAACATATTCTTTATTTTGCTAACCACCAATTCCTCGCAGCGACTGGACCAGTGGGAGGAGCCAGGGGTGACCACACCCAGAATCTCTGAGGTGGCGCCAAGCTGAGTGCTACGGTCTACAAAGGCATCGCAGTCTTCTGCAGACGGAGAAAAAAAGGAAAAAGTAATTGTTTTGATACATTATTTGCATAAAGGGAGGCATTGTGTATTTGTACACGTGAAAGAAACTCTTTAAATGCACGCAACATTGACACAGAGGGTTTAAAATGTGTACTGCTAACAAAGATTCACAGTTTTGGATAGGGACGTCTCCTCCAGCACCCGAGGAGGGTGCTGGACGAGACATCCCTCTCCAAAACCTAGACTCAAAGCTCAAGTGGTTGGCCAGGTTAAGGACACTCAACGAACACCAGCGCAAAGTGATCTAATCACAACATGACATGCAAGGCAAGCACAATAATTATATTTTGGACACTAAAAGGCAACAACGTGTCATTCCCTCTAAGCTGTTCTGCCAACCTTCATACATTATGAATTCATTGATGTTTGAGAATGATAAACCAGCTCATGTGGCATCTGTCTTGAAACCCTTCTTGGCTCTTGACTGATTCCATCTTTGAAATGCAACTCCCAAGATTGACTCGTGTTTTAGCAGGGCTCTGGCCCTGATGCTTTTTCAAAGAGGACCAGGCTTTTTAGCGCAGGAAGAATCTAGCATCAGCCTAGAATTTATGCTGCCTAGAATCTACCAAATCACAGAAAAAAAATACTCAATGAGTAATGTACACACCTTCACTTTTAAAATGGGGCTGCATAGACTTTAAGGATAGCTGTGTGCCTACAAATACGCGTTTCCCGGTGCTCTGTCTGGCAGGCAACATCCCTTGAGAGAAGCTGCTGAATGCAAGCACTTGATGGGCTAGCCTGCTTAGAGAACAAAGTAAAATCAGTACTCCGTTTTTTATATTGTATATAGTCCAGCAGCAAGTTGTAAGAAGATATAAGATAAGCATGTTTAGTGAATTACATTAGCCTAATACTTGAAATTAGTTACATGAAATGATATTACATCATTGATTTTTTTTCATATTTTATAGTTCATCTCAACAACCCAATACCATGACATCAAGCTCTGCAGAAATAACCCTTTGATTTAAATCAGGTGTGAAGGGGAAAACATGCCTATAATAGTGCGTTCCAGGTACACTTTTTTGCCCGTAAATAACCAGCTATAACTGGGAGTACAAGAGGGTAGAAGGGGGCAAAAACACGGGTTCCCAGGAACGCAACATATGTATTTAGGATGAGTTTAACAGGTCAATCTCCTCATCAGTAAAACGCTAGAACTACTGCGGTCCAGTGGCCGGTAAAATACAGTTGTATTCGTTTGTTGTATGGTGAGCAGACATTGTAAAACATTGCATTCCCTTGGTATCCAAGCAGTAGAGATCAGTGCCTGTACCCCCTTTGTTGAATTGTGCCCATTCTCGTATGATGCCCCTTGCTTGCTGAGGTGCACACTCGAGTTACAGTTCGTGTATGTATAGTTATGAATGGGCGGCCATTTATTAGTCCGCTGTCGTCCATGGTATGTACACACATAACTGATGCTATCTACCTTAACATTAGCGACAGTAGCTTGGCTGTTAGCTGTAGCGCTAATGCTAAAGCAACATTATAATGCTAACAAGGTAACCATATACAGTATAGCAACACAATGATATGGCGTTAGTTAACTTACTTTTTCGAGGTTTTGTACATCCAAACACTGAGCAACTGCGATGATTCGCTCGTTTGCAAGCCACGGTGACTCTCAAGCAAAGAACTGTGTGTACACGTTCGTAACTCATTTTCTCATGGGCGGTCGGGACAAATAATGTGGGCGGGCAAAATAAGAGAAAGGGGAGGTAACTTTCGCCGTAATTTCCTTTTTTTTAAATTAAACATGGTTAAAAATAATACAAACAGAATAAATTCAAGAAAAAATTCTAAGCAATAATAATGAAGTTCAAATTATACAGTTTTTTATTATTATGATGATGTTCAGCTCGTTTGTTAAAATAAATCAAAGCTTTTGGACCAAACAATAACACAATATTTGATCAGATTAACCGAAACCATCAAACAAGAAAAGAAAAACAGAAATTCACTGCTCCAGCTCATAACAATTCATTATTTTTTTCTGAAGATTCTTTTTAGGTTTGATATAGTGGTACATTTTAAGCCTATTGCATTGGTTCAAAGTTTCCCTCTGGTTTAGGAACTTTCTACACACACACAAACACACCGGACACACACACACACACACACCGGACACACACACGCGGACACTCACACACACACACACACACACACCGGACACACGCACATACACACACCGAAATAATTAGTAACAGAAGAAGAAGAGACCCACCCGACACAAACCCAACCCCTGTAGCCTACATGACCATACGACATAAGGAACGATTGATCATGGTAGGTTTGTTAACCTACCAAGTGTATTAAAGAAACACTTGACACTACACTGTGTCTTGTGTTTCAACTCATTGTAGTAATATGGAGCTGATTGGACAATTCAGCCAATGAATCAAATAGGCTGCGTCCCTCTGCGGCTTTCGTGCATTGCGCAACATAACTATATCCAGAGAGAAGTGATAGTCTGATAGATAGTGTAGAATATTGGTGTATTTTAGTGTCTCTCTTTTGTTCACATTTCTAGTCTTGGGACAGGCCAGGGCCTCTCATACTGATACAAGGTGTTATCCCCAACATTCTGCCATTGTTATGTTTCAACAAGGTTGAACCGACCTGGTCCTCCGGGACATAGCCAGGGCCAGATACCTTATCAAGGCTGAGAGTGCGTCTGTTCACGTGTTATTCATGTATCCCCTTTTTGTATAATACTCGCCCAACCCTTTGGTTCGAGGAGTAGAGGGTTTCGACAGCCAAGGAACAAGTCATCGACCACCGGGTCCACTATAGATTATTCAACCTAAGTCTGTATCTCGCTGTACATCCTGGAATAAACCATCTATTCAACCCTCTAATCCAACCTGTCAAGCTGCTTTGATTTCGACTTCAAGAATTACTACTACGACCGAAAAAACACAACACAGAGTCTGTCCGAACAGTTTAGAAATAAGCTGAAATCTAACATTTGGTTCCCATACCGGGAACACACACACATAACTGTGATTATTATTATTTGTTTTACTATTAGGCTGCACTACATTTGCTGAGTAATGAAGTTGTGTCATTAAGAGCTTGACGAAGTGAGAACCTGTATTAGTGTTTAAGAGCTCAATAATCACTGAATATACGCTGTATGAATGGGAATGGGAAAGACACGTGTATCTGGGTTAGATTCCTAGAATCTGGGTTAGATCCTAGAATCTGGGTTAGATTCCTAGAATAGGTGTATCTGGGTTAGATTCCTAGAATCTGGGTTAGATTCCTAGAATAGGTGTATCTGGGTTAGATTCCTAGAATCTGGGTTAGATTCCTAGAATAGAAATTGTCAAGTGATTTGTTCATCTTTGCTAGTTTGTCAATGTTGATACGTGTCCTGAATATAACTTAAGACGTTTGGTTTGCTCAGGGGTTTTGTTTTACGACTTGCTGGACAAGGAGTGAAACCGTATTTGTATTGAATTACTGGTGAGGTCACATAAATCGCTAGAGTTTTATGTTATGTTTATGTTGTTTTGATCCCCGCCGATGAATCAGATATTGTTTTTGATCCCCGCCGAGGAATCACATATATTGTTTTATATTGAAGAAGGAAAAAGTGTGCCATCATCTGTTGTTGGCATACCGAGCTATTTGTGTCTTTCTAAGCAGCGATTGGTCGCTAGTTTTAGTTACTTTACAGATAGAAAAAGATAGAAAAAATACCGAAAGGTAAAGGCAGGAAGAAGGCAGAGGAGGAGGAAGAGGATAGCAATCTGAACCAATGGAACAAGATTCTTTTGAAGTGGAGGTTAGAGAGATTGATCTTTATTCAGTTAGCGAGACTCTGTAACAAAAAGAGAGATGAATTGGAAAAGACAACTGCTCTGAAAAAAATTAGAGAGCAAATCAAACTGCTTGCCGACGAAATTCGTTTGTTCAAGGATGAAGCGACTCGGAACAAAGAGCAGAGGAAGTTCACAGACCTACACACGACGCTAGTCGGAGAAGGACTGATAGCGGCCAGCCCCCTCGATTCAGGGCCCTCTGAGGGGAGTGACCAAGGCAAAGGAGGAGGAACCTTGGGAGCCTATGGTCGCATGTACCCCAAACTGCCATTGTGTGGCCCAGATGGGGAATACATCTTCCCTGGTGGTTTACAGGAGTCGGGACACAGTGTTCTTTCAGACATCAACAGCTTTATAGGCGAGTACCCGGTCATCTGCAGTACTCCCCACGTGCCACAGAAGGGAAATCCATCTGCCCCACCTGACTATGCTAATCATGATGCGATCCAGATTCCACAACAATGTCTACATCCGAACCCCCCGGTACAACAACCCCCCGAGGTGAGGCCTGGAGCAGTGACTAAGAATGAGTCACTCAATGGAGGATTTGATGACAACATACAACCACACTGCAGCGCGATGGGAGGCGCAGCCACACCACACATGAAGGCCACAGACGAGAAGAAGGAAATAGCCAGGGACCGAGAAAGATTCCCCCAGTCCGACAGGCAGAGAGAACCTCGACCATGCCACAACTGCGGACAAAATGGACACTGGCAAAGAGAATGTAAGGCCCCTCGAAAGATGCACCGGGACCGCTCAAACAAAATGAGGGAACGATGGAAGAAATTACAAGCGCAGAGTGCTGAAGAACTCAGCCGCATATGCGATTCAATGTCGGAAACCAACAATAACACCGACTTGGAATGACACTCGTTAGATTTGGCACGCAAACTAACTGATACGGGGTGAAGAGTAGGGAGTGTTTGAGTGTTTGTTATTTTCATTCCTTTATTTTCACGAGAGGTTAATCTTCGAAAGATGCTAGGACTTTTGTCACCTTTGTCGCCTATCTAATTGAGAATTAATGTTGGTTCCTTCTTGACACAACTGCTCAGCTTTAGAACATTTTATTTGTTTTGTTTTATTTTTGAACAAAGGTTCACTCATTCATTCAATCACACAAGGTTTATTGAGAACTATGATGACTGATTACTGATGTAACCATTTTCGAATCAAGCGATTAATTTTTGTATGATCATTTTTTCATTGTTTATCGAATCATTAAGGCAATTACAAACCATAGTTGATTATTATTACTGTTGGAGGCTGTGACAATGCCTCCCCCATGACTGATACTGCACTTTTTCTTTGTTTCATATTTCATCGTACCTGGGAGATCCAGGAGACACGGACACTTGTTGAGTCCTTGGGATGAGTCCTTGAACTGACCTGTGCCTGTGTTTGTCCTGACGCCCTACTACGAACTTTCATCCTCATCCCCCATCACACCTGCGGTGGCCATCAACTGGAAAAGAACTCTGTTGCAACTGCTACTCAAAACCAACTGAGTCATGCAGTATTGTCTGTGATGTTGTTGTGCCAAGCAGAGGGAGGTGTCTGGACAGTTGACTTTCTTGATTCTTTAAATTTTTTATGTTTTGATTTAATCATGAGTAACCTAATGAGTTTGTTATTTTCTTTATTATAGTGGCCTACACCTGGTTTACCTGTGTATGATTTGAATTTACTTGTCTATTGCCTTTTATGCTTTCTTTCATTGATTTAGTTAATTACTAATGGGTCACCAGAAAATACACTGAATTCTCATTTTGTGGGTGATCTTTAAACTACGTTTAGTATGATCAAGAGGGAGGAATGTAGAATATTGGTGTATTTTGGTGTCTCTCTTTTGTTCACATTTCTAGTCTTGGGACAGGCCAGGGCCTCTCATACTGATACAAGGTGTTATCCCCAACATTCTGCCATTGTTATGTTTCAACAAGGTTGAACCGACCTGGTCCTCCGGGACATAGCCAGGGCCAGATACCTTATCAAGGCTGAGAGTGCGTCTGTTCACGTGTTATTCATGTATCCCCTTTTTGTATAATACTCGCCCAACCCTTTGGTTCGAGGAGTAGAGGGTTTCGACAGCCAAGGAACAAGTCATCGACCACCGGGTCCACTATAGATTATTCAACCTAAGTCTGTATCTCGCTGTGCATCCTGGAATAAACCATCTATTCAACCCTCTAATCCAACCTGTCAAGCTGCTTTGATTTCGACTTCAAGAATTACTACTACGACCGAAAAAACACAACGCAGAGTCTGTCCGAACAGTTTAGAAATAAGCTGAAATCTAACAATAGTTAGCAGAGAGTCGTTAAAGCACTTTCTACCCATTTCAGTTGAGAAAAGAAGGTATATATATAAAAAAATGTCTTTTTAGGTTTGATATAGTGGTACATTTTAAGCCTATTGCATTGGTTCAAAGTTTCCCTCTGGTTTAGGAACTTTCTACACACACACAAACACACCGGACACACACACACACGCGGACACACACACACACACACACACACACACACACACACACACACACACACACACACACACACACAACCGGACACACACACACACACACACCGGACACACACACCAGAGGTGGGGGTAAGTCACTCATGTGCAAGTCACAAGCAAGTCTCAAGTCTCAAGCAAGTCCCAAGTCACTGTGGTGAGAATCAAGCAAGTCACAAGTCAAGTCATTGCTCAGGTCAAGCAAGTCACAAGTCAAGTCATACAAAAATCTGATGATCTAACCCAGTTTCCGCATTTAAAAATCGGTAAAGAGAGTGGTTCATAAGTTGAGTTTTATTTCAACATTAACTATAACAATGTCTTAACAATAACAATAACTCAAACTATTCAAAACATTCCAAAACCATTATGTGAATAGTTTGAAAATGTTTTTATGATCATTACCTCCAACCTATGAACAGAATCAAATAGAACCTCTGGGTGGCTGTATACGAGAACAGTTCAAGTCAATCACTCAATCGCCCTACATGTTGTAGAACACATGGCATCAGACATGAAAAAAAATAATATTTCAAAAGTAATATCACATACACATACTGTAGGAAGGGGAAATAGTAATACACAAGCCTGAAAGCTGGTAGCAATCTTGCTGCCTCGCAACATACATCGACTTACAATGCATTGCATTTGCAAAAATAATAATTTGACAGTACTTTGTCACTGAGTTCTGAATGATGGGGTCACATTATCACCCCACCATGGCTGAACACACGTTCAACAGGTACACTTGATGCAGGGACTGCCATAACTCTTACCTCCACCTTGAACAAAGAGGGGAGGGTGCGCCTGTTCATGGCCCAAAACTGAAGGCAGCTCTGTCCATCACAAATGTCCAGGTAGTGGTTCAACTGAATTTGGGGACTGGAACTTGAACCCTCTTAATTTTTTTGCGGTATGCTGAGAACAGCCCAGTCTGACGCTCTGGCTCTGACGGTGTAATTCTACTTGAAAATTACTTGAAATCATTGTTATAACCCACTTATAGCCACTGAGTTAGAAGTAGCCTACTGACATGAAAATTAAACAAGTTAATCATCTGTGGAACGGGCAGGGCTCGAAAAACTCCAGCCAATGATTTTCAGAACCACCGAGTGGCATTGGACAGTAAGTACGTCAATCAAACGGTCGTACTGTACTCCCCCTCCCCCGCTCCCCGCGAGTGTCCCCTTCTTGCACGTGCATGTACTCAAAGCTCGTGACCCAGAGCAAGCTTCTGTTTGTTGTTATCCTGCGGTAGCTACTGGAGCTAGTTTACTAGCTAATCCACATTTGGACCTAGCACTAGGATACAACCCTAAACTCCAACCTAGCTAGCCTGGCTCACTCTCACACATCTGTGTTCGCGCTTGTGTGTGATTGCGCGTCCATTTACTTGGAATGGGTGGAGTCAGAGTCAGCGTTGAAGGAGAGGGGGTAGGACCATTTGAGTTGTGTGTTTTCAAAATCTGCTGGCGTATCGCAAATCACATATCCAACCTTTAATCTAACTTTATAAATTTCAAGTCATTTCGAGTCATCTGTCTCAAGTCTAAGTCAAGTCTCAAGTCATGAAGACCAAGTCAAAGTCAAGTCGAGTCTTTTATCAGTGTTACTGTACGTCCACACCAGGAGCGACCATAGCGTCAAAGACGCTTTGGTCGCTCACAAAGTTTCGCTGCAAATTTTTCTGTTCGCTTTGGTCGCTCAAGTCAAGTGCCCCTGACTGCAGCCCGCAGATCGAGGAGGAGCTAAATGTGGGCGGGGTTAAACGTTTAACCCCGCCCACATTTAAGGAAAATTCCGCGCAGCATCATGGACTCAGACGGAAATACGTTCTCCCGCTTTCTGCAGAAAGCGGGAGAACGTATTTCCGTCTGAGTCCATGATACTGCGCGCTTTTCTGCCTAGAGGTAAGTTGCCGCTCTCTGTTCGTGTACATTATACACGAACAGTAAGTCATCGTGCTGTGTGCTGTGCTGTATTGATGTTTGAGAATGTGCTGCCGGATCTCCGCCACCAGATGGCGCCCGAGAGGGTAAAACCATGGGTTAAACGTTTAGACCCACCCAGATTTAGCTCCTCTTCGATCTGCGGGCTGAAGTCAGGGGCACTTGAGTTCTGCAGAAAGCGGGAGAACGTATTTCCGTCTGAGTCCATGATGCTGCGCGGAATTTTCCTTAAATGTGGGCGGGGTTAAACGTTTAACCCCGCCCACATTTAGCTCCTCCTCGATCTGCGGGCTGCAGTCAGGGGTTACTCGCTCAAGTCGCTCATGACGTACAATTCAATTATGCAGACGCATTTAAAGGAGCCGTATGCGTTTAGTAGGCCCTACAGACAGCCATATCAAATAGTGAACTCTCCCATACACCTTGGCCATATTGCCGAGACGGTTTTGCTTGTTCGATAAAGTGCTTCGACAACAAGTAGGACAGTGATTCCCCCCAATATACAAAAAATCCTAAAATGTAGGCTAATTACAACCGAGAACAAAAAACCCTGCGTGCTGTAGTAGTTAAAATATGTTTCACTGATCTGGATCTGCAAATCATGATCTGCACTCATTCGTCGCATTCAAAACAAATAGACATTAGCGCACATGGCTAATTTGCATAGGCCTACGTGCACAGGACTGGTTGGCTCCGCAAGGCAAATAATGGAACATATCTATCTATCCAGTCAGACTTGTTCTGTGTGGTCTTGTAGGCTACTGTCCTGTGTGGGACGAACCACCTAAATGGATTCCCGACGATTTGTGTCGTTTGGTATTAATAAAGACTTGACTATCTATCTATCTAGACTATTTAATTAAAAATTATTCACCTCAGGCTCCGTGAATAGTGGGGAATAGAGGGATAAATGACAAGGGATATATCTCTTGTCTTTTATCCCTCTATTCCCCACTATTCACGGAGCCTGAGGTGTGAGCCTCGTCTTGTCGATTAGTTTGTTTATGTGACGATTTCAAAAACCTTTTTGGTTTTGTTTAAAGCATGCTACACGCGATTGGTTGGTTAGATTGGTGGCATGTAGAGCAAATTATAATGATTCCCGCTTAAATACGAACGTTCTAGATATAGCCTATAAATACTCCCGCTTATCATCACTTGATATCCAAACCACTATGGCGTTTCGATCTCTGAACTGAAAAAGGGTGGGTTCGTACAACACCGGGTGGCCAGTTACAGCCGCGATTAATACTTCAGCCGACATTTTGTTCAGTGAGTGAATAAAGGTAGGTAGGAACCAAAGTGCCTGCCGATGTTCCCTGGGATCCACGCAAGCGAAGAGCGTCTACATTCCGATTGGCTGTCAGTGTTTGGTCGCTGAAGCGAATAATAGTCATTTGCATAAAGTTAAAAAGTTTTCAACTTCTTTTTGACGCTCTGGTCGCTCAACTTTGGCCGCTGGTAGCGTTGGTCGCTTTGGTCGCTCTTGCCCATGGAAAGTGAATGACTTCCGGCGATTTGGTCACTCAATTCGCTTCTGGTGTGGACGGACAGTTAGTCAAGCAAGTCTCAAGTCCTCAAATTTGCGACTCGAGTCTGACTCGAGTCAAGTCATGTGACTCGAGTCCCCCATGTCTGACACACACACACCAAAATAATTAGTAAACAGAAAAAGAAGAGACCCACCCGACACAAACCCAACCCCTGTACATGACCATACGACATAAGGAACGGTCCCAAACTGCATTTGAAATACGACGCTGAAGTTGGCATCCGATTCGCAGCATCCGATTCGGCTTGAAAACCACTTAGAATCTTCAAATCGGTCCTGATTGAAAACCACTACACCTATACTCTTCAAATCTGGACTACATTATCACAGTGAGGCTATACATTATGTAAAACATAGTTTCAGATTCTTGAAACCTTTACCCTATTTGTGAAAATGCAATGCGGTCTGGACCCCTAAATGAGCCTGTATTGCATTTTCACAAATAGGGTAAAGGTTTCACAAATCTGAAAATATGTTTTACATAATGTATAGCCTCACTGTGATAATTTAGTCCAGATTTGAAGAGTCTAGCTGTAGTGGTTTTCAATCAGGACCCGTTCTAATGCGGTCTGGACCCCTAAAAAGCATTAAAATGTGCCTTTATTGCATTTTCACAAATAGGGTAAAGGTTTCACAAATCTGAAACTATGTTTTACATAATGTATAGCCTCACTGTGATCATTTAGTCCAGATTTGAAGAGTCTAGGTGTAGTGGTTTTCAATCAGGACCCGTTCTAATGCAGTCTGGACCCCTAAAAAGCATTAAAATGAGCCTGTATTGCATTTTCACAAATAGAAAAAAGGTTTCACAAATCTGTAACTATGTTTTATATAATGTATAGCCTCACCAGATTTGAAGAGTCTAGGTGTAGTGGTTTTCAATCAGGACCGATTTAAAGTGGACCAGCTGCCGAATCGGATGCTGCGAATCGAGTGCCAACTTCAGCGTCGTATTTGAAATAGACCTTGAGACTCGGGTAAAACCCTATAGGACATTGATCATGATATGCCTCAATATCAGAATTACAACCATGAGTCAAATAGCAATGGCTAGTGGGATGAAAGTGAAAGCATAGTAAGCTTGTCCAGGCCCTGCAAGTCAGGATGCAGGCTATGAATCAGAATACATTTTTGGCTAGTTGGCATCCCAGAAACCAGTTCTATATTTTCTTGGGGAGGACCCCCGTCCATTACTGCACCCCACCCACGAATTGGATTACCAGCCGCCGCTGCAAACAGGGAGTGAAGGGGGACCAATGCTAGGAATCTTCTGACTTTGTCCCGTTAGAATAATGCTGCATTCTAGAGGGACGACCGGCCTAAACTGAGCATCACTGAGATCTAGACATTTAACCAAGGACCTTTTAAAATGGATCATCTTCAATCATCTTTGTCCTAGTAATAAGTTATTCAACACAGACATCAATTATTAATAAAAACAGAAAGCGAATCAAAATTGGAAAGCGTTTAATCGTAATGAAAAGAAAAACAAAAAGCACTAATTTCAACTAGGGCTGCAACTAACGATTATTTGAATAATCGATTAATCTGTCGATTATCTTTTCGATTAATCGATGAATCGGATAAAAAAAAAAAACATTTTTAATAGCTGCATCTTTATTCAAAAACCGAACATCACTTCAAATTCACAGTGCAGACTGAAGTGTACACCAGGTTATTGCTCCAACGTCCCAGAAAGTATTATTAAATAATTAAAAGTAATATTAAATAATAAAACAATTAAAAAAACATAACTGGGATAACACAAAGAAAACATACAATGTATGATATACTTTTATATGTATATAAGGGATGTCCATGGTTAACCGGTCAAACCTATTGATACCAATTTCGAGACTCCTTGAAATAGAACTTGTAATATTGCTTTAATGGCTGATAAGATGATGATGGTTCAAGATAGGACATTAAACAGGTCATAATTCTATCTTTACTATCTATTTTATATTACTGGGAAAACAAGTTTTCACCAAAATCTCTTTTTTTTTTTTTTCTGTTGCATTTGAACGCATCAATCATATTACTGAGCCGACCTGAACGCGTCACATTTTACACTGTTTGTGACCATTGGTCTTTTTTGGTCTTTTTTTTAAGCTAACTAGCTCTATATCCTGCCGATTTTAAAATGGATTTAAAAACTGCATTACTATTTTTTACTGACGGGACTTTCTACACCGTCCGGTTGTGTGTTTCAGCCACCAGGGGGGGCCCTGCCCCCCCTGGTGGCTGAAACATGTAATGACATGACGTCAAGGAAATGGCAAAATATAAATGTTAAAAATGTATACGTACTGATATTTTAAGGTTTTGATTAAAATACATGGTAGTAGTATGAAATGAATATGAATCCTAGCACATTTTTGTAATATATTTATTTTTCAGTAATCGTGTGACATAGTGACGTTGACTACTGCTTCCGTCCGCTACTTGGTTTCACGCTCTCAGTATCAATCTCGCTAGCCAGTATGTAATAGCATAACAATACAGTTGTAGCCTGATGTAAGTATTGCAAACTGCAAATGGATATTCAACGTTTTTTAAAACGTCCCATGACCTCGGCCAACACTCGGCAAGAAGTCGAACCAGAGCCAGTGCTGTGCTTCACATCGAGCGCGACATCACTGCCAGGCACCGCTGGACTGGGCATAGGGCATGGCGGGCATATGCCCGGTGGCCTGAAGCCTTTTATTTATTTTTTTATTCATGCCAAACTCGCGTCTAACGTAGCAGGCCACGTTAACTTCAATGCAGGCCACATTAACGTCAATTCAAGTTAATGCAAGTTAAACTGGCAGATCTGCCCTTTATCATGATTGATTGAAGCCTGGGCCAATGAGGTGAGGGGCAGGCCAATTACGCCTACCCCTCCATCTCAGCCTCCGTTGGTGACTTGGTTGGTTAGCCACTGCTAGCAGGCAGATCGAAAACGGGCAATATGGACCCTAGTGGGAAGAAAAGAAAGGGTGGCGCTGAAAGAGCCAGGGACCAGAAAAAAGCAGCCCTTCAGGCAGATGCTACGAAATGCCTAAAAATAGCTGATATGTTTGCTGCTCGTGGACATGGAGCCTCCACATCTGCAGCAGCAGCATCAACAGGTAGTGGAGGAGAAGATGCTCGACAGCAGGTGGACAAGGCGGCCATGACGGTAAGTCAAGGGTAACTTCAGCTATTAATTAATGAACAGCAAAATGTTTATAAATCAGACATCTATGTGTGAGAAAGAAATATTGATCTTCTGTCGAAGTTAAGTGCTGTCTAACCTTGTCACTCAGATATGAATTAATGTCGGACCGTCGGATATTATTTTGGTGCTGCTCACTGCCAGTCATGTAACCTAGCCTAGCAATGTAGGCTAGGCTAGGTTAAATGGTGTGCATGGCTAGCTACAACGCTGCCGCAGCCAGGTTGTTTATTTATTCTTTATTCGTTGTATTTGTGTGACTGTTGTGCCACCGCGGGGTTGCTTCTTTATTCTTTATTTTGTTTGTGTGACTGTCGTGCAGTGGCGGTTCTAGACAAATTTTACTAGGGGGGCCAAAGAGGGGCCGGTGTTCAACCAGAGGGGCACAAAAAAAAGGCACAAAATGATATTTAAAGATTTATTTATTTTATTTTCAAATCAGTAAAATACAAAGAAAACTTCCCTGTATGGCCCAATAAAACAAACCAGCTCAACTGTACTGCATGGCTTTTTAACTTAACCACTCAATTTATGGAGCTCATGCCCTAAATCCTGAAGCTAAAGGAGGTAGGGCCGTAGAAAAATGAAAATTACAGTACAGGGTACAAATACAGTGTGTCAATTCAATGTGAACAAACCTCCAGGGTACAACAAAGGGTATAAAAATGTGACATTACCTATTAATGTAAACACTACACTACAACAACAGGATACGGAGGTTGTGCTGTCTGGCAAAACGGTCCACAAATGCATCCAGATCCAGAGCCTTGGCCCTTCTGGACTCTATGCTCAGGACACCAAGATCACTGAGTCTCATATCAGTAGTGGTGGACCGCAGGAAGGTTTTAATCAGTTTCAGTGTGGAGAAACTGCGTTCGCAAGAGGCTGAGCTTACAGGAAGGGTTACGGCAATCTTGCACAGTCTAAAGAGTTCAAAGAAAACTTCCCTGTATGGCTCAATAAAACAAACCAGCTCAACTGTATTGCATGGCTTTGTAATTTCACCACTCTGTATTTTTCTGTCCAAAACTCTCTTAAATTGATGGAGCTCATGCCCTAAATCATCAATGTCTGCATTGTACAAACGGCCAAATGAAAAAACATTGGTCTCCTTTAAAAAGGCATCACTCTGGGGGTTGAGAGACTGTATGCTTGTCATGAGCTCACAGTTGGTATTGGAGAAACGTCTGTTCAACTCCTTGAGCATGCTGTCAATTACAGGATAGAAAAATTATGTGCAAAACATAGCTTTGTCACGTTCTACCTCCCTCTGACCAACAGTGCTTAGTGTGCAGTAGCCACTGAGCCTAGTGCTCAGCATTGTCTGACGTTTTGCCACTGATGGTGCAGAATCACAGTGCTCACAAATAGTCAATGCTTCATCCCACAACTTATCAAAGAAAGACTCCTGCCTGTGGTCTTTCAATGTCTGGACTAAAGCATTTACCAAGTCAACAGCTCTAGCCAGATCAACAGTTTGTGACTGTAACATGTCAGACAGTAGTTTTGTCTCCCCAAACAACTTACTAAGAGTGACAAGGTGCACAACAAATTGTAGGTCAATTTGAGGCAGAAGACCTCGGGAATCAACAGTTCTTTCACCGTGGCGTCTTGAGCAATCTGTTGCAGTAGTCGTTTAAGGGCAGGTAGAGTGTCCATTATGTTGCGTAGGGCTAGAAATCGGCATGCCCAACGTGTGTCGCTTAAACGTTGCAACTCTCTTGTTTTGCCATACATTTCTTTTTGGAGAGACAGCCATTTTGGGTGCACATATGAGCCAGAGGTAAAAATATAAAGGCTCTGTAACAAAGAAAAAAACTCCTCTGTTTCTGGGACATTTTTGACTACATCAACTAACACTAAATTGAGACAGTGTGCACTACAATGAATGTAGAAGGCAAATTTAGCCTGTTCTTTGATCCTTGCCTGAACCCCTGAATGTTTACCGCTCATAACGGCAGCGCCATCGTATGCTTGGCCTACAAGGTTATTTTTGTAGTTCAGGCCGTAACTTTCCAGCAAGTTCACTATTTTTCCAGTTAGGCTTGCTGCATCTAACCTCTCTGCAGATTCAAAATGGAGAAAACTCTCCTTAATGGCCCCATTGTAATAGTACCTGAGTGTGAAAGAAATCTGTTCACTTTTTGAAACATCCTTTGTTTCATCTGCCATGATGCTGAAAACCTCACTGTTCTTCACTTCTTCTATGATTTCAGAACGAACCATTTCTGCCAAACAACCCAAAACCTCATTCTGGATGATCTTGCTTGTGTACTTTGCATTGTTAATAGAAGTTAATCTTCTCTTAACAAGTGGGTCGTGGTTAGCAACTGTGCTAAGAATTTCCCTAAAGTTTCCTTTGTTATTGGACTCTTCAGATTCATCATGCCCTCTTTGTGCTATGTTTTGTGTAGCTGTAAGTAACAGCACTTCCCCAATTGTTTTAATGTATGCCCGATTTTCTTGTACTTGTTTAGTGTGTTCTTTGTTGAGGATATCTGCTAGTGTTGCATCATTTTTAACAGCACTTTGATAATCCCGCCATGCTATCATCGCACACTTGTGTCGCTCAGACTTTGCATGAACTGAAAACCCTGCCTTTCTCATAGTTGCATTTTTCCAGTTTCTAAACCCAGGGGTTGAAACAAAAACAGTGTCAGGGGCCTTTGGTGTGCTAAAATGTCTACATGCATAGCAATATGTAGAGTCCATTATGACAGAATACTCAAGCCATGGATGAAGAGTATACCAGTTTTGCCTGAAGCACCGTCTTCTGTCCCCCATCAAAGTGGTTGGGAATATATTCAAGTTCGGCTGTACTGGTGCATCATTCTTGGACTTGCTGATATCTGTAGAAAGATGTACAGTAAACATAGAGCACAACTACAACATTTATTTACTTACGCATGTATATCTGCATGTAGTTCAAGTTTGTGCCATATTGGCACAAATTGAATTTACAGCAGAAAGCGTAATTTTAAGGATACACAGTAGACCTACAATGAAATTGTAATTGCACTACTTTGCAAACAGAAATAACCTTCTTCATCACAAACCTGCAGTACTTGATCCACATGGATTTACTTGCTGTACCTCTGGCTGTTTCTCTCTCTGTCTCTGTATGTTTTCTTCCTCCTCACCCTCTTCTTCATCCTTCTCACTCTCTGAAATTTCCCTCTCTGTGTCAGAGCCCTCACGTTCATCACATGCCCTCTCTCCAACCTCCTCCGACTCTCCCTCTTCCTGCTCCTCAGCTCTCTCAATACCTTGACTTGTTTCTCTCACTGCTGTTTCTTTCACTTTTTTGTTTACTGGGGCAAAAAAGGATGCTATATTCTTTCCTCGTTTCATGATAGCTGCTATTAGAAGAAAAAAATCGTAGGGGCATGCATTACACTTCGTTGCATAACCATCTCTCCCTACTTAACACGGGAAGATCAACAAGAACAACAAGTCACATAAAAGATTAAATCGTTTTGCTTACCTTCGACTTTTGCAACAGGAGAAATCGTAGCTCCTTTCTCCAGGAGTATTTGCTGAGCTCGCATTCACCGAGCAGCAGCAACACAGTGTTTGGGTGCGCCGTTTGGGTGCGCCGCTCTAATTTACCCGTGTAGAACGTTGCGTCGCATTAGTTCCGCTTTTGGCACTCGCGTGTAAAATCATAATCAATTCATAATTGTTTTATTTGGTCAGCACGGTGGGGCCACAGGGGGGGCCAGGGACATGTCCACAGGGGCACGGGCCCCCGTGGGCCCCCGTGTAGAACCGCCATTGCTGTCGTGCGTCGGCCTTACGAAATATGCTGTTTTGCACAGTCTTACTGAGCGATGGGGTGGACGGTCCCTTTCTATAGAACAGAACTAATGTATTTTCTCACTCCTCACTTCTGGGCACCTACGAGTGCAGTCACGTAACCTAGCATAGCAATGTAACCTGTGCAAATTGTGTGCATGGCTAGTGACAGGGTAGCCGAGAAGAGCGATCTGATGAAAAGGCTGCTTTTGTGATGAGGTAAAATAATACGCTGACTTGAAACACTCATAGTGGATCAGATTAAGTTAAACTCTGTCCTTGCACAAAGTACATTGCAGAGAAAATGTAAAGCAGTATCTACCTTTAGTGCACATGAGACCTTATATTAGAATCACTGTCATTTAGAATTAAAACATTAGATCTGAATACGCATTTACTGTGTCACAGTCTTAGAACGTTTTTGTAGAGTTGAAATGCACTACTATGATCACCTCTGTTATTTTTCTCACATTTCTATCTTTCTTTTGTCTTTTCATCTTTTTTAAGGTTCCCATGCTTAAGGAGTGCTGGGTGTTGCTGCTGAGAAGAGGCAGATGGGATAGCATCAGCATCTCTCCCACTTGTTGGATTATGTATGTGTGTGTGTGTGTGTGTGTGTGTGTGTGTGTGTGTGTGTGTGTGTGTGTGTGTGTGTGTGTGTGTGTGTGTGTGTGTGTGTGTGTGTGTGTGTGTGTGTGTGTGTGTGTGTGTGTGTTCTGGTCTATTTGAAAGCTCTCATTGGTTTGCATGCTGCATGTAAGTTACCCATTCCTTTTCGTTTTAATGTTTGTTTTATTGATATTCATATTCTTAATATACAGTATAATTGTGTATTTATTTACTTTATTTTTTCTATTTATTTTGTACAGTTAAGTGATTTGTTAAGTTAAGCAATTTATTTTATTTTGTACAGTTAAGTAATTATTGACTCATTGTAAATATAAGTGTTTAACTTCAATTGTTATGTGTGTCATCACTTTTTATTTTATATTCAAAATTAAATGGATGAAAATCCTATTCTTTCCAAGTCCTGGCATAATTTCACACACCTAACATTTTATTTTGTATTGACAGTTGATTAGCAACACAAATTGGTAATAAGAGAAATCCTTGCTGTTACTTGTAGCTTGTAGTGAGATAAACATCTTGTGGCCTTTTTGTGTATTGCAATTTTAGGTCAGCCTTTGCATCCAGTCATTGGTACAGTCATCCAGTCATTTCTTGCTTTAATAATGCATTGTATCACACAAGTAATGATATATTATTCATAGTTTAGCCTACAGTATTACATTTATTATAATTATATTAACTAAAATGAATTAATTAATATTTTTTAATATAATTCCTTTACTTAAATTTAAGTAACAAGGTTGAAAGAAATGACATGTCTAAAAAGTAATGTGACCTACGGTCAATAGATCATACTTTTGATAAGCCTAACAGTATTTTGGGAGAACTTTTCATAATGCTTCTCATAGTGTTAAAATGTTTGTGTCTCCTAGTGCACATTGATCGTTTAAGGCAGTGATTCCCAACAAGGGGTATATGGTACATATACCACCTGAGGTGCGCAAGCAAACTGCAGGGGGTATGTGGATAAATTAACGAATGTGTGCAGCATAGTCATTGCATGAGTGAAGGGGTACTCATGGTGTGACAAAAAGGCTTAAGGGGTACGCATGTCAAAAGCAGTTGGGGAAAAAACCCACGCTGTCACACAGCGCGCTTACATTTTTCCTCGTCAATACCTGGTGGTGGCCTGCTCTTGGTTAAAAATGCCCGGCCTGAAAAATTTCCCCAGTCCAGCCCTGCTGCCAGGCTGTCACTTGAGACGGTTGTGGACGTTTACGCAGGACGCAAAAAAAGACGCTTACTTCTGCACTAGGTAAGACTATTTTCTTTAAATGAATACTCCTAGCAACCACGTTGTAATGTAACAACTGGTGTTGAACCTCATCTAAACTTGTGCCGAAATGCGGTGTGTGTGTGTGTGTGTGTGTGTGTGTGTGTGTGTGTGTGTGTGTGTGTGTGTGTGTGTGTGTGTGTGTGTGTGTGTGTGTGTGTGTGTGTGTGTGTGTGTGTGTGTGTGTGTGTGTGTGTGTGTGTGTGTGCTTGCGAACATGAGTGAGAACATGTTCGTGTGAAAAAACATTTTTTGCCCCCCCTGATGCAAAAGTGAAACTCCGCCTATGTTACTACCGCTGCTTTGAATGACTGTTGATGCACTCGGTGCCGACTCCGAGCCCGTCTGCACAACGTCTGCAGCAGCAGCAGCTGACAGTTTTCGGTAGGACTAGACGGATACTGAGTTGAAGGAGTTTTTTAACCCAAAGACAGTGTAGGTACAACACTTCTATGTAGGCCTACAGTCCAGTGTTAAGATATGACCAAAATACAAGCTGTGGTCGCTCAAACTAAAGCTCGCTGTGGGCGTGCATGAACCGTGAACCAACCTGTCGGCGGCTGGCTGTAAACAGTGCCGCGCCTACGAGTAACTTATTAATCGCGCGACTCAACGAATCGACAACCAAATTCGTTGCCAACGCATTTAGTAATCGATTTCTATTGATTTTATCGATTCGTTGTTGCAGCCCTAATTTCAACCAATACAGGACAGAGGTCTCAATCAAAACGTCCCGTTGCCCTGTGCCAAAATGTGCTTGAGCATGTGCACACGCAAATTGCTTGGGTCGCTGTAGCTGGCGTTGCACTGCAGACAGACGCAGGGCTTCTCCCCGGTGTGAGTCCTCATGTGGATTTTCAGGTCGCCGCCACGACTGAAGCCCTTCATGCATTGGTCACACTTGTATGGCTTCTCGCCGGAGTGAGTCATCATATGGATCTTCAGGTTGCAAACACGACTGAAGCGCAACGTGCATTGGTCACACCTGTAGGGCTTCTCGCCGGAGTGAGTTCTCATGTGGCACTTCAGGGCGGAGCTTTGAATGAAACACTTCGTGCATTGGTCAGACCTGTAGGGCTTCTCGCCGGTGTGAGTCAACATGTGGAACTTCAGGCCGGAAGCATGACTGAAGCACTTCGGGCATTGGTCACACATGTAGGGCTTCTCCCCCGAGTGAGTCGAAATGTGGAACTTCAGGCTGCGGCCAAGACTGAAGCACTTCATGCATTGGTCACACTTGTAGGGCTTCTCGCCGGAGTGAGTTCTCATGTGTCTATTCAGGTAGTCTTTCTGACAGAAAGACTTCATGCATTGGTCACACTTGTAGGGCTTCTCCCCGGAGTGAGTCCTCATGTGGATCTTCAGGTGGCCTTTCTGACTGAAGCGCTTTGTGCATTGGTCACACTTGTAGGGCATCTCGCCGGAGTGAGTCCTCATGTGGATCTTCAGGGCATAGCTATAACTGAAGCGCTTTGTGCATTGGTCACACCTGTAGGGCTTCTCGCCGGTGTGAGTCGACATGTGGATCTTTAGGGCATCTCTCCGACTGAAGCGCTTACTGCATTGGTCACACTGGTAGGGCTTCCCCCCAGAGTGAGTCATCATGTGGACGATCATATTGGCATTGTTGGGAATAACCTTTCCACACAAGACACCGGGCCGGCCCTTGCGCCCGCCCTGATGCCCAGTCAGCTCCTCAAGGCGGACGAGCCGCACACTGCAGTTCAGGCTCTTGGCCACACTGTGGTCAGTGGACAGCGAGCTCAAGGCCTCCAGTTCTGACGCGGCAAAGAGGGTGTCATGGCCGTCCACCGCCAGTGGGCCCTCCCCTTGTCCGTAGACGCTCAGGATGCGCAGCTCCCCGCTGTGACTTGACATGTGGGAGGAGCCAGGGGCGTCCACACGCAGACTATCCGAGGTGGCGCCGCGCTGCGTGCTGCAGTCTGTGATGTCATTGTCTTCTTCAGAGAGGAAAACAGAGAAAGAGAGAAAGTAATGGTTTTAATTAATCATTTTCATAAAGGTATTTAGTATTTACTTTGTACACACTTGTGTGTTGGAAGAATTATATTTTGACATTCTTTCTAACTTCTATTTGTTGATTATGCATTTTCCTTGTCGCCCTTTGGACGTTCAAGGGTTAAAGGCTCCTGCTGAGAAGGCAGATTAGAGTACATTCTCAGTTTATCAAGATTGTTTTCTTGCATAGATGCAATGTGTATTACTAACCTACGGCGGGCATGCCTCCACCAATATCCTCTTCAACCTTGGCCCAAGTTGAGGAAGCAGTCGTCAGTGAAATGTTTGGCGCAGACTGGCGCATTTCCAGAGACAATGAAATTAACCCACTGGTTCTTCAGCGGCTCGGAGGAAGGAACAAAATATAGACTTTTGTGTTCATTTGTACATCCAAACACTAAGCAACTGCTATGCTTCGCTCGTTTGCGAGCCATGGTGTCTCTCAAGGAAAGAACTACGTGTACCCGATCGTAGAGTAGGGTCTGTCTGCGTCCTGCAAGACGGAGGCGTAACTTGTTGTGGGCGTAACTTGTAGTAGGAGGCGTAACTTCTTCTTCTTCTTTTATTTAGGCAGCCTTGACGCAGCTATGGCGTATTACTGCCCCCCACTGTTTGTTATTTCCCCCTAAACTTTAAATCCTTTTAATACTCCAATGATGTGAAGGTAGTCCATCAATTCCTTTGTTTTATCCACTGAATCCAGATTTAAAAGGGTGCGCATACTAAAAACTGATTCTCCAGCTGATCCAAGCCTCCGGTACAGAGTCCTCCGTTGCCTGGAATAGCGCCCACACTGGAGAAGTACATGCTTTACAGTCTCTCTTTCTCCACACTCACACCTGCCATCTGGGTGTTTGCCAATCAGAGCCAGCCCACTCCTCAGCCCACAGTGTCCAAGCCTCAGTCTTGTGATTGCTACATCATCTTTTCTTATGCACCCAAAAGTGCACCTATCTTTATTTACATTTTCCTGTATTGAACAGTACGCCCTTCCCTTCCTTTCCTTCTCCCAAGAATTTTGCCACCTTTCTTTTAGAGCCCTGTTTATTTTTTCCATGCACTCGGGTGCCCCATATTGCAGATGAATTTGCACTGTTTCCTCCTTCACCGCCTTCTTTGCCTCCTCATCCGCCTACTCGTTCCCTTTCACACCCACATGAGCCGGCACCCAGAGAAACCCCACCTCCCTCCCCGCCTTGTAAATTCAGAACAGAGACTCTAGTATATCCACAATTAAATCCGGTCTGGACTTGGATTTTCCTTCTTTTATTGAAATGAAAGCTGCCACTGAATCACTACATATTATTGAATACCCCTGTTAATTATCCTCCACCCATCGTGAGGCCCATAAGACTGCCACCATCTCTGCTGTGAATACTGACATATGATCTGAGATTCTATACCCTATTCTGTACCTGATTTCAGGAATGCTAATACCCACTGCTACTTTACCACTCTCATGCTCCTTTGACCCATCATTGTAAATGAGTAGAGGGTCTCCCCATACTTGTTGCTGCCAGACTTCTCTCTCTTTTACTACACCCTCTGACATCCTTGATTTGCTTAATCCCTAATACCAATGTCCTGCGCCACAGATTTAAGATTTTCTGCAGTTAGTTTTAGTTTTTCTTATTCCCATAAACTCCCAATGATCACTCAGTAGGTCTTTTGTTGGTAACACTTCCCTTTGTCCTTTGAGCTTCATTAGGTATTTCAAGCCAAGTTTATATCTTCTTAATACTAGCGGCATCTCACCCATTTCTATTAGTAATGCTGCTATTGGAGTTGTACAGAATGCTCCACAGCACACTCTTAAGGCTTTTGCTTGGACTATGTCTAATTTGTTTAACACTGACAGAGCTGCTGATCCATAAACCATGCATCCATAATCAATTGCTGATCTTATCATTGCTCTGTAAATCCTCATCATTGATTCTCTATCAGCCCCCCAGTCTGAACCAGCCACACACCTAAGGAAATTATTTATTTTCCCACACTTCAAAGCTACCATCTCAATATTATATTTCCCTGTCATTCTTTCGTCCAACCACATTCCTAGAAACTTAAAATACTTGATTTTCTCAAGAATGTTGTTGTACAATTTAATTGTCTGTGATGGCATCTCTTTCTTATTTCCAAACACCATACACTTAGTTTTTTCTGAACGACACATCAAAGACGTATCAAAGTAAATGCATGTGGAACCATTTGGGGGCGGTGAATCCTCCTCGGTGCAGTTCACCTTCTGAACTGCAGCGACACACACACACACACACACACACACACACACACACACACACACACACACACACACACACACAGCAAGAAAAAAGAAGCAAGACCGAACACAAACCCTACCCCTGTTACTGAACACACAACATGATGAAGGATTCATCAAGATAGGCTTGTTCTCCTTTCCCAACAGTAACTGAATTACTCAGAGTATTGAAGAAACACTTGTCACTACACTGTCTTGTGTTTCAACACATTGTAATAATTTGGAGCTGATTGGACAATTCAGCCAATGAATCAAATAGGCTACCTCCCTCAGCAGCATTCGTGCATTGCGCAACATAACTACATGCAGAGAGAAGTGATAGTTTGTTAATTAGCAGAGAGCCGTAATAGCACTTTCTACCCATTTCAGTGGAGGAATTGGACTCCTCAATCACGCAATGTTATACTTAAAAGGAACAAGTAAGTTACATATTAATTAAGTCTTTTGGCATGTAGCATATAAAAAATATATATACAACAGTCCCAAAGTACATTTGAAATGCACCTTGAGACTCCGGTCAATCACTACAGGACATTGATCAAGATATGCCTCAATATCAGAATAACAACCGTGAGTCAAATAGCAATGGCTAGTGGAATGAAAGTGAAAGCAGTGTAAGCTTGTCCAGGCCCTGCAAGTCAGGATGTAGGCTATGAATCAGAATACATTTTTAGCTAGTGGGCATCCCAGAAACCAATTCTATATTTTCTTGGGGAGGACCCCCGTCCATTACTGCACCCCACCCACGAATTGGATCACCAGCCGCCGCTGCAAACAGGGAGTGAAAGGTGACCAATGCTAAGAATCTTCTGACTTTGTCCCGTTAGAATAACGCTGCTTTCTAGAGGGAGGACCGGCCTAAAATGAGCATCACTGAGATCTAGACCAGGGACCTTTTTAAAATGGATCATCTTCAACCATTATCGCCTATTATGATACAATCCATCCAAGGTAGTTAGCATTAAGCGCACAGAATGGAAAGGTAAGTGGAATGAACACAATCATGTGTAATGTGGGGTTCAATCGCAGTCTATTTCCAAGTGAACTTTGCCGGCTTTTTGTAATAACAAAGATAACGGTAATGACAATGTTGTGGCAATATCAAGCATAACTTTAATATACAAATTATATGAACCCAGTTTGAATAATTTGTCAATTTCAATGAATTTCTATGCATTCTCCATAGACCTAGAGGAACCTCCCGCCCTCTCTAATAGAAAGGTGTTAAGATAGTTTGCATTTGCAACTGTGGGCACCAAGTTTGATACTGAGGCCAATCCAGACTTCTTTGTTGTGTAGATTCCTTTAACTGTCTTGCAGCCATCTCCACTTCACCCATATTGTGAATTGCAATTTAACTTGGTCTCTCCTCTGGCCAATCCTGAACTCCACGAAGGCCCCTCCCCCTGACCTTTGTTTCCTTTGTATTTACCCACGATGTCAACGTTTCCTATAAGAATCATGTACACCCATCGTCTCATTGACTGTATGCTTGGTAACTTCGCTGCCTGTATCTTCCCCTGATCAAGCTCTACATTAAATCAAATATTTTGCTGTCAGAAGTGTCCTAAAAATAAAGTTATTCAACACGGACATCAATTAATAAAAACAGAAATTGAATCGAAGGTACGAAGCGTTTTATCGTGATGAAAAAAAAAAAAAAAAGCAGTAATTTCAACCAATACAGGACAGAGGTCTCAATCAAAGCGTCCCGTTACCCCGTATCAAAGTGTGCTTGAGCATGTGCACTCGCAAAGTGCGTGGGTCGCTGTAGCTGGCGTTGCACTGCAGACACACGCAGGGCTTCTCCCCAGAGTGAGTCCTCAGGTGGATCTTCAGGTGGCTTGTCCGACTGAAGCGCTTCGTGCATTGGTCACACCTGTAGGACTTCTCCTCGGAGTGAGTCCTCATATGGGTCTTCAGGCTGCTTGTCTGACTGAAGCGCTTCGTGCATTGGTCACACTTGTAGGGCTTCTCCCCGGAGTGAGTCCTCATATGGGTCTTCAGGCTGCTTGTCTGACTGAAGCGCTTCGTGCATTGGTCACACCTGTAGGGCTTCTCGCCGGTGTGAGTCGACATGTGGAACTTCAGGGTGCGGCCATGACTGAAGCGCATTGTGCATTGGTCACACTTGTAGGGCTTCTCGCCGGAGTGACTCCTCATGTGGATCTTCAGGGTGCCTTTCAGAATGAAGCCCTTCGTGCATTGGTCACACTTGTAGGGCTTCTCGCCGGAGTGAATCATGATGTGGGATTTCAGGTTGCCTTTCCGACTGATGCCCAGTCAGCTCCTTAAGGCGGACGATCGTCACGCTACAGTTCAAGCTCTTGGCCACGCTGTGGTCAGCGGACAGCGAGCTCAAGGCCTCCAGTTCTGAAGCGGCAAAAAGGGTGTTATGGACGTCCACCGCCAGTGGGCCCTCCCCTTGTCCGTAAACGCTCAGGATGCGCAGCTCCCCGCTGTGACTTGACATGTGGGAGGAGCCAGGGGCGTCCACACGCAGACTCTCCGAGGTGGCACCACGCTGCGTGCTGCAGTCTCTGATGTCATTGACCTCTTCTTCAGAGAGGAAACAAAGAGAGAAACTAATGGTATTAATTAATTATTTGCACAAAGGGATACAGCATGTACTTTTACACACTGTTGTACTGGAATAAGTATATTTTTTCTAACGTCTTTTTGTTTATTATGCATTTTCCTTGTTCCCCTTGGGGGGGGTCAAGGGTCAAAGGCGTCAGCTGAGAAGGCATCACTACGTCTCCGCCTTTTAAGGGTGTGGGGAGGTCATAAAGACACAACCCAGGTCATCTGTTGTTTCCGATCACCTGCTTTACCAATACTGTAGTTATACTGGGAATCAGAGCGGATTCACCATTCCTGACACCTGTCATGAAGAAGATGTAAATCATTCTACTATAAACTGTATAGCAGTCCTTGTGTTTTAGCAGGGTGACGGTCATGATGCTTTTCAAAAGAGGACCAGTGCAGTTAGAATCTAGTACATTCTAAGTTGGTAGGTCAGTTTGCTTGCATGGATGCAATGTGTATTACTAACCTACAGCGGGCATGCCTCCACCAATATCCTCTTCAACCTTGATTGAAATGGTGTCTGGGGTCTCCGGCTTTCCACATAAAGAAGGAAACGCATTTTAATTTCCTTTCATTTGCACAGAATAGTTTTTAATCCCCAATTACGATAGACTGGGTTCCCCCAACCTGCTCTGACGGCGATTTGATTTCGTCCTTCATAAGGGTCTGGAGAAGAGCAATTCTTATCGTTCTGCTTCCGATACGTTTTTGGAGAAGCTGAGACTGATTTTGAGACCAAAATTGTACCGGGGGCGAAACTTGTACCGCCTACGTAATCTGTGTTCGAAATTTCAAAACCTGCCTGGCAACGGACGAACGATGACGTAGGAAGGTTCATGAATATTCACAAACATTCGCGCTCATTCATTGAGCGTCGCAAGACGAAATAACATTAAGCAGATAACACTTATTTTACAAATGACATTTATTAGCGTTGCTAACTTTATAATTGCATTGTATTTAATTGTTTAATGGCATTTAGCTAGTAAACTGAGTGTATTAACACAAGCTAGCTAGACTATGATACACTTTAAAACACTCGGTTTACTAGCTAAATTAAATACAATACAAATATAAAGTAAAAAAAAGTGTTTGTATTATGTTATTTCTTCTTTGGCAACATGAGCGCGAAGCAACGGACAATCGTGTCGATGTAATGTTTCGAACTCGAATTACGTAGGTGGTTCACACATAACTGATGCTATCTACCTTAACATTAGCGACAATAACTTGGCTGTTAGCTGTAGCGCTAATGCTAAAACAACATTATAATGCTAACAAGGTAACCATATACAGTAAAGCAACACAATGATGTGGCGTTAGTTAACTTACGTTTTCGAGGTTTGTAGCTGAGCCGAGGAGAGTTGGTACTGATCCAGACTTGATTTTCAGACGTTGAGCAAATCCAGCTCTGTATTGGCCCAAGTTGAGGAAGCAGTAGTCAGTGAAATGTTTGGCGCTGCCGTGTTCTAGCAACGGGACGGCCATACGTTCCTGACCTCATCTGACTCCCGCGCTGCATTTGTATCCAGTGGGCGTGGCCTATGACGTATTGGCCCTGGCTTCCTCATCTGTCTAAAGATGCTGCCAGAGCCATAATAGAGAGAGAAGAGTTGCGACCATAGATATATATATTAACTAGATGCCCTACGGTGGCGTCTAGAACGAGGCATCTAGGTAATATATGTCTATGGTTGCGACACTCTCTGATGTCGCCGGCAGGGTGGTCACGTGGTTCATGTAAGCCTGTATAGTTCAAAAACAGGCCGCGCTGCTGTCTTCTTCAATGGGACTGCCAGCAGCGATTGCAATATAGAATGGTAAATATAAATTAAAAAACACAAGTACTTTTCTGACCATTGTTGTATATTTGTAAACGTAAGTTTGACATTTGGAGTGGTAGGGTGACAATTGCAAGCTACTTAGATACGTTTAAGTTTGAGGGAAAGCTTCACGTTCGTGTTAGCATGGGTAGCACTAGGCTACTGACTTTAGTGGCTTAACCTTACTACATCTGTTCTGAAATCAGAATCAAAAGTATCACATATATTAAAAAATAACAAATGAAAGTTTTTTTTTTATTAAACAATGGGTCAGACAACGTGTGTGTGTGTGTGTGTGTGTGTGTGTGTGTGTGTGTGTGTGTGTGTGTGTGTGTGTGTGTGTGTGTGTGTGTGTGTGTGTGTGTGTGTGTGTGTGTGTGTGTGTGTGTGTGTGTGTGTGTGTGTGTGTGTGTGTGTGTGTGTGTGTCCAACTTGAAAAACAACAACAAAGTGAAGGAACAGGGATGAATATTGTGTTAACAAGAGAGGAATGCGCTGCGGAAAGGAGACAATTAAAAAAGCAATACAAGTAAAATGGACCGCTGGTTATAAAACCCTGCAGCAAATGCAGATTCCACTGCCTAACATCTGCACTCTGCAAAGAGAGTAGGCACCAAGTAAAGCCGGGCCCCGTTTCCCGAAAGCATCGTTAGCCTAAGTGGATCGCAGAGTGGGTCGTACGAGCATCGTACAGTTTTCAAAATTTTCCCGAAAGCATTGTTGGTAACGAATGTATTGAAAACGCTCATAGCTAACGAGCGCTCCAGGGTACTCGTAGGACGCTAAGAGCATCGTTAGCCTACTATAGAGTGAACTCATTATTGCATGCGGGTGTCTCCATTCATAAAAAAAATAAAACATTCGGGAGTATGCAATGATACAAATTATTCTAAAGAGGTCAGAGATTTTCCCAGTGAACCAAGAAACCCCGCGACGTGACGAATGGGGGATTTAACCCCCTCGGTTTAACACAGGAAACTTGAGATAAGCAGGTGAAATCGCCGGGCGTGCCAATAAGCTGCGACCGAACCGGCTCGGCAGTGTAGAAGGACCTATAGCCAGGGTTCGAGTTAGGTGGGAGGCAGTGGGAGCTTTCGATTATGAGCAGCTACTTGCCAAACGAAAAAATTGCCTGACTTCACAAGGTGTCTATTTATAATTTATTTGTTGATAAAGTTGATCAGCAGAGAAATAGTTAGCCAAAGACGTTGACGTCGCTTAGCAACCGAAGACGCTGGCGTTGTTGTGAAGGTTCTATGCAAGTGAACGGAGCGTTCCACGGCATTGAGAAGAGCCGTGTCATAATAGCCCATATTTACGTCCCATATCCCCCCCCCCCCCCCCCCCCCCGTCAAAATTCAGCGCAAGGCCGGTACGGCCTCCCCCCACCGTCAACAACTTTAAGAGACCCCCACAGAGATGGAATCATAACTTGAACCCTGCCTATAGCCAACTTCATCCGGCCCAACAATATGGGCAGGATCGAAGCTCTCCTAATCGAGTCAGCAATAGCCGTGTTTGAATGATAATGTATGAATGGAACGTTGCATTTTTAATGTCTACAAATATTCTATACTGGAGAGCCAATCAATGCAACCTTATGCGGAATCAGATAAAGTCGGCTCTCTTGCTGCGCAAAATAGGCCTATATGTTTAAAAATTCAGCACATTAAGGCCCCGTTCACACGAAGCCGAAACGGGCGAAACCGTTACGGTTTAGATCTATCCGGTTTCGGAGTATCTCCGTAAAGACGAAGCCAAGCGAAACCGGGTAGATCTGGAGAAACGCTGTAGTACACATTCCAGGCCCATAAGGGGCGCTGCTTCTGGTACAGAAATCCAGAAGAAATGAAATAAGAAGAAGAGGCGAGCATGCGCATAAGGCTGCCCTTATGCGCATGCTCGCATGTGATTTCTGAGACTCCGCCGGCTTAAGAGCCATTGGCTAAGAGGTCGAGGGGTGGGGCGATGATGCATGGTTTGCGGTTTCAGGCGTACACACGAATCCAAAACGAAACCGGGTAGATTTGAAACCACCTCCGAGGGTGGTTTCAGAAGTTTGCGGTTTTGGTCAGCGGATTCGCCGGCTTCGTGCGTACGGAAGGCCGAACCGTACAAGACCTTTGCGGTTTCGCCATGAAATCGGCTTTGTGTGAACGGGGCCTAAGATAAATGTAGTTGTCACACAAGCTATTTTGGATTTTTGTAATATGGAATTAGTTCAGGGGGGAAATGCCGGGAATAAATGTATGCACAGTGCGTTCAGGATTCGGACTGATATGTCGACCTAGGCTTAATCAATTGTGTTTTAATATCTTTAGCATTCATATTATTGCAATCTATTCTTTTCGTAGGCTACTCTGCGGTGGGCCTTGATGGGGAGATATTTTAACCCTTTTTAACCCCATTTTCCTGTGACATTCCTGCGTCTCCCCCTGCGTCATAGCCCGTTTCAGAACCATGTCAGCGGACAGGTACAATCCTACGATCGTCGTGAGTTTCGGGAAACGCTCCAAAGAAATTATCGATCAGGAGAATGACCTTACGAGCGATCGTAAGATCGTTTCGCGATTACATCGTTATCGGGAAACGGGGCCCTGGCCTCAGTGTTTGAGATGCCAGATATATCAGGCTGAGGTTTGTGGAACCAAAAACAAGTGGGAACAAGGACTAAGAACAACAAAGCAAACATACAGTAAGTGAACAAGAACAGCAAAGTAGAGCCAGGGGGTATCAATAAATAAAACAATGTTAGTCATGTGTGCAACAAGAACAACAAATGTGTAAACAGGTGTGCTTGGATATCTAACTTGTAAAACAAGAACAAAGTGAAGGAACATTATAAGTTATTAATAAACAAAGAAAATACTCCACAAACATCAGGCTGAGGTTAAGGATAGTAAAGTGCATCAGGTCGAAAGGAAGGACAACAATCGCAGCAGTCGCCGCCGCCACAACCACCACCAACAGCCGTCGCCAGCACAAGCCGCCACCACTAGCAGCAGAAGGCGACACCACCATCCTTCGCCACCACCAGCCAGCTCAAGCAGCCATCGCCTCAAGCAGCAGCGACCTGCAGCAGCAGTGTTATCCGGCACCAGCCAGCTCAAGCCACCAGCAGCAGCAGCAGCAGCCACCATCAGCATCCACCTTCAGCAGCATCCACCTTCAGCAGCATCCACCATCAGCCTCATACACATAACCGCTATGTCTGTGACACAATTAGGCCTAGGCATTTTTTATTCTACAAATTCATACTATAGCTCTGAGAATTGTTCAGAAAAATCACCTCCATTGTCGCCCTGGAGTCACAGGGCGACAGTCTCCTGCAAGAATCAGGGAAACCTATTATAGGACATTCTGTCCAGGATTTAAACATTTAGAAGAATAGGTGACACTTTGCTTTGGTAGTTATATACCTCTGATTGGTGATTGTCGGCAGCTCCTCCAAACTAATGTTTGTACCTTCAACTAAAAATGACACAATTAATTTACACTTAATCATTTCACATTTGATTAGCAAGACAATTATTGAAGTCCATTGCCAATACATGAATACATACTCATTACAAACGCCTTGGAAGTCGAGGCAGTGGGGTCAGAGGACGCCCCCCCTTCCACTCCTACCTTCATCGGCCGACCTTCGTTATTGGCGAGAGCCAGCTCCTCCTAGTGGTGAAGGGCGGGGGAGCGGTCCTCCTCCCAGTCGTATTATTGGTTTTATTTTTATTTGCTGCAGGTAATCAACATGTGACTAAAGGTTGGAGCCTAGGCCATTGCAAATCATAGGCTAGATTCACCTGAAATTATTCAAATGGATGCTTACAACTTACCACATTAAATATTATTTTAATATTTATTTTTGACTTGGCCCCATGTTCGTAGGAGCGTGCTGGCACCACATCTATGGGGTAAAAGGCATGATGATAAATGATATTTTAAGACAATATGCAGAAGCTTTTCACTTACGAATTAACACGGACGGCTATTTTTTGCCAGCACGCTACCCTAGCCATATTATGGGCAACCGTGTTCCCCTTGGCTGTGATTTGGACTTTGAATTCCTCGTAGGAATTCATAATAATACACCACGCACGCTCGATTCACTTTGCATAAGAGGGAGTCAAATGACGTGATAAACACACCTTTTATGTGAACGCGCATTGAACCTAAAGCGGAAAACCTAGTTTGACTAATTTAATCTAAAGTGAGTGTCGTGGAACCATTTAACTCTGACTGCGAGTTGCGTCTCTGTCGAACCAGGTTTTCCCAAGGAAGCCTGGGTATGTTCAGCGAGGTTCGTGGTATACTCCCCTCACATGTTTCCTTTGTATTTACCAACAATGTGAGCATTTACCAATATTTTGCCGTTAGAAGAGTCAGAGAAATAAGTTCTTTATCACACAGACATAAATTACTAAAATGAAAACAAAGCAAAACAAAGCGAATCAAAAAGCTGGAAAGTGTTTAACCCTGATGAAAAGAAAAACTAAAAGCAGTAATTTCGACAAATTCCGGACAGAGGTCTCAATCAAAGCGCCCCGTTACCCTGTGTGAAAGCACCCCATTGCCCGTGTGCTTGAGCATGTGCACACAAATTGCTTGGGTCGCTCTAGCTGCCGTTACAATGCACCAACAGGCAGGGCTTCTAACCGGAGTGAGTCCTCATGTGGATCTTCAGGGTGCCTTTCAGACTGAAGCGCATCGTGCATTGGTCACACTTGTAGGGCTTCTCCCCGGAGTGACTCCTCATGTGGATCTTCAGGGGCCCTTTCAGACTGAAGCACTTCGTGCATTGGTCACACTTGTAGGGCTTCTCACCGGAGTGAGTCCTCAGGTGGATCTTCAGGTTGCTTGTCCGACTGTAGCGCTTCGTGCATTGGTCACACTTGTAGGGCTTCTCCCCAGAGTGAGTCCACAGGTGGATCTTCAGAGTGCTTTTCAGACTGAAGCCCTTCGTGCATTGGTCACACTTGTAGGGCTTCTCGTTGGAGTGAGTCATCATGTGTCTATTCAGGTAGTCTTTCTGACAGAAAGACTTTGTGCATTGGTCACACTTGTAGGGCTTCTCGCCGGAGTGAGTCCTCATGTGGATCTTCAGGTTGCTTGTCTGACTGAAGCGCTTCGTGCATTGGTCACACTTGTAGGGCTTCTCGCCGGTGTGAGTCCTCATGTGAAGATACAGGCTGCCTTTCTGACTGAAGCACTTCATGCATTGGTCACACCTGTAGGGCTTCTCCCCAGAGTGAGTCAACATGTGGAACTTCAGGGTGCCTTTCAGACTGAAGCACTTCGTGCATTGGTCACACCTGTAGGGCTTCTCGCCGGTGTGAGTTCTCATGTGGAGCTTCAGGTTGCTTGTCTGACTGAATCGCTTCGTACATTGGTCACACTTGTAGGGCTTCTCACCGGAGTGAGTCCTCAGGTGGATCTCCAGGTCGCATTTCCGATGGTAGCGCTTCGTGCATTGGTCACACCTGTAGGGCTTCTCCACAGAGTGAGTCGATTTGTGGAACTTCAGGGAGGAGCCATGACGGAAGCACTTCATGCATTGGTCACACTTGTAGGGCTTCTTCCCAGAGTGAGTCCTCATGTGGACGATCATATTGGCATTGTTAGGAATAACCTTTCCACACAAGACACCGGGCCGGCCCTTGCGGCCGCCCTGATATCCAGTCAGCTCCTCAAGGCGGACGAGCCGCACGCTGCAGTTCAGGCTCTTGGCCACGCTGTGGTCAGCGGACAGCGAGCTCAAGGCCTCCAGTTCTGATGCGGCAAAGAGGGTGTCATGGCCGTCCACCGCCAGAGGGCCCTCCCCTTGTCCGTAGACGCTCAGGGTGCGCAGATCCCCGCTGTGACATGTGGGAGGAGCCAGGGCCGTCCACACGCAGACTCTCCGAGGTGGCGCCGCGCTGCGTGCTACAGTCTCTGATGTCATTGTCTTCTTCAGAGAGGAAAACTGAGAAAGAGATGTTTTTAATTAATAATTTTCACAAAAGGTATACAGTGTGTACTTTGTACACACTTGTATTGGAAGAATTATATTTTGACGTTCTTTCTAACTTCTATTTGTTGATTATGCATTTTCCCTGTCGCCCTTAGGATGGTCAAGGGTTAAAGGCTCCTGCTGAGAAGGCAGAATCGAGTACATTCTTAGTTTATAAAGATTGTTTTCTTGCGTAGATGCAATGTGTGTACTAACCTACGGCGGGCATGCCTCCACCAATATCCTCTTCAAGCTTGATTGAAATGGTGTCTGGGGTCTGCTGCTTTCCACATAAGAAGGAAACACACAAAATACATATTCTTTCATTTTCACAGAATAGATGTCAATCCCCAATAACGACAGATTAGGCATTTTTACACAGCCAATCTGGATCGGACGCAGCTTGGCACGCACTGCAATTTGCAACACTGCCAAGCTGATAAAATCCCCCTTCGTCTCGGAGCTGGCTTCACAGGAGAAGGCGGTGCTACACACTGGAGGACTTTTTACAATGAATTGCCAAAAAAAAAAAAAAAAAAAAAAAAAATCAGGATTCAAGACCCTCACATGAAAGAATGAGTTCACATCTGAGTGTAGGCTAAATCGCGATTAACTATTTGCAAGTGCAATAATCCCAACATATTCTTTATTTTGCTAACCACTTTGCGGACGAAGCATTGTAAGGAAAGTTTTGTCCGTTACTTTCGCTTAGATCAACCATTTTTCGTCTTCTTTAAATGCGACTGCCTCACCTTCTCTCCCATGATGGTCAGCAGCTTGCGGATTTCACCGTCTCTCCAGTTACAACTATTCATGTTGATATCGCTGCATCGTCTCTGTTGTAGAGACAACTCTACCCAAGCCTCGCCCCTAGAACCGAAAAGCTGTCTTATCGCATTTACATCAAAATGAAACCGCCAATATGTGTAGGGTCAGAGAGGGTTAATAGGGGTGCGAAATAAAGCCTGTAAATTACCTTGCTCAGTGTAAACGTGGGGATCACCGAGGGGACAAGTTGGGCATAAAACGGGCATATTTTGAATTGTAAAAACATTTACTGAATCATAAAAAGGTGTGGGCTTTCTATGGGTTTGTTTTAGAGTCGTAACAGAGGAAACCTCTCTTTTGGAGGGTGAATAAGAAGATGATTTCCAACCTGCACACTCAGCTCCTCACGGCAGAACAGCCGCTCGCCGTGCTCCAGGCTCTTGGCCACGCTGTGGTCCGCAGATAGCGAATTCAGGGACTCCACTTCTGACGCGGTGAAGAGGGTGTCATGGCCGTCCGTCGCCAAAAGGCCCTCCCCTTTTCCATAGACGCTCAGAATCTTCAGCTCCCCGCTGTGATTGGACATGTGGGAGGAGCCAGGGGCGTCCACACCCAGACTCTCTGAGGTGGCGTTGCGCTGAGTGCTACGGTCTCTAAAGGCATCGCAGTCTTCTGCAGAGGCAGAAAAAAAGGAAAAAGTATATTTACATTTAGATATTGCATAAAGGGAGGCATTATGTATTTGTACACGTGAAAGAAACTCTTTAAATGTATGCAACATTGAAACAGGGTTTAAAATGTGCACTGCTGACAAAGATTCACAGTTTTGGAGAGGGACGTCTCCTCCAGCACCCTCCTCCCTAGACTCAAAGCTCAAGTGGTTGGCCAGGTTAAGGACACTCAACGAACACCAGCGCAAAATGATCTGAGCACCACATGACATGCGAGGCAAGCGCAATAATTCTATTTTGACACTAAAAAGCAACAACGTGTCCTTCCCTGTAAGCTGCTCAGCTAACATTTATACATTTTGAACCCTTCTGGGCTCTTGACTGATTCCATCTTTGAATTGCAACTCCAAGTTTAACTTTTAGCAGGGCGCTGGGCATGATGCTTTTTCAAAGAGGACCAGGCTTTTTAGCGCAGGTAGAATCTAGCATCAGCCTAGAATCTATGCTGCCTAGAATCTACTATATCAAGGGAAAAAATACTCAATGTAGAAGGTACACACCTTCACTTTTAAAATGGGGCTGCAAAGTCTTTAAGGAAAGCTGTGTGCCTACAGTACGTGTTTCCAGGTGCTCTGTCTGGCAGGCTACATCCCTTGAGAGAAGCTGCTGAATGTAAGCACTTGATGAGCTGGCCTGCGTAGAGACAACAAAGTAAAATCAGTACTCAATTTATTACATTGAATATATTCCAGGTGCAAGTTGTAAGAAGATATAAGATAATCATGTTTAGTGAATTACATTAGCCTAATACTTAAAATTAGTCCTATGAAATGACATTACATCCTTGATTTGTTTACATATTTTATAGTTCATCTCATCAACTCAATACCATGACATCAAGCTCTGCAGAAATCTGCTAATAACCCTTTGATTTGAATCAGGTGTGAAGGAGAAAACATGCCTATAATAGTATTCCGTAATTGTCATATTCAAACCACACTGGGTGACTCAATAAAACTCCCTCAAGAAAACTTGGCGAAGTTATTGATAAGTACATTTGGTATAAATGATAATGCGTCATTCAATTTGATATCTCATTCAACTTAAATTGGAGTGGATAAAAGTGTGATTAATCGCGAGTTGTTTCACCAAACGATGCGATTAAAACTTGTAATCTTTGTCCAGCCGTAATAAATACATTATTGATGGAGATGGTTTCCCCTATTTTTTTCTTTTAATCGTATTCCTTTGCAAAGATTGACAATGAATGGTCTAACAATTACCTTCATGAATAACGTGTGTGTGTTATAGTTGTGTTGTAACGCTAAAATCAACGTAGCAGACGAGTAGACGACTACTGCCGCACAGCCTGGCGTGAGGGTTGTCCCATTTCGCTTTCCGTACATCCAGCTGTTATCGATTTGCGTTTCTTCCTCAAGTACGTACGGTAACATAGCAACTACGCACGGCTCATCAGTAAATCAGCGTAAGGGGGAACAGGAATTGGGGGGGAACCAAATCGGGTGCTACAGCGGCCATGATTTAGTCCGCTGTCCTTTCTTATAGGTCCATGGTATTTACACACATAACAGATGCTATCTACCGTAGCATTAGCGACAGTAACTTGGCTGTTGTAATGTACTTTAGCATTATAATGCTAAAGTAACATTATAATGGTAACAACGGAACAATATACAGTAAAGCAACACAATGATATGGCGTTAGTTAACTTACTTTTTCGAGGTTTGTAGCTGAGCCATGGAGAGTTGGTACTGATCCAGACTGGATTCTCAGACGTTGAGCAAGTCCAGCTCTGTATTGGCCCAAGTTGAGGAAGCAGTCGTCAGTGAAATGTTTGGCGCAGACTGGCGCATTTCCAGAGACAATAAAATTAACCCACTGGTTCTTCAGCGGCTCGGAGGAAGGAACAAAATATAGACTATTGTGTTCATTTGTACATCCAAACACGTAGCAACTGCTATGCTTCGCTCGTTTGCGAGCCATGGTGTCTCTCAATGAAAGAACTACGTGTAGGCTACACGATCGTAGAGTAGGGTCTGCCTGCGTCCTGCAAGACGGAGGCGTAACTTGTAGTGGGA
>NC_079415.1:28971937-29125176 GCF_026213295.1 Gadus chalcogrammus | reverse complement strand
CAGAGCTCGTCCCTGAACGTCCACATGAGGACTCACAACAACCGACGAGAAGCCCTACGGGTGTGACCAATGCACGAAGCGCTTCAGTTCGAAGGCATGCTGAAGATCCACATTAGGACTCACACCGGCGAGAAGCCCTACAGGTGTGGACCAATGCACGAAGCGCTTCAGCCAGAGCTCGTCCCTGAACGTCCACATGAGGACTCACACCGACGAGAAGCCCTACCGGGTGTGACCAATGCACGAAGCGCTTCAGTTCGAAAGGCATGCTGAAGATCCACATGAGGACTCACACCGGCGAGAAGCCCTACAGTTGCGACCAATGCACAAAGCGCTTCGCTCGGCATGACACCCTGAACGTCCACATGAAGACTCACACCGGCGAGAAGTTTAATTTCTAACGCAAGGTTAGTTTTATTTCTAACATTATGAGAATCGGGCCCTTTGTCCAAAATTCCGACTACCACGTCAAAGGGATTCTTTGACGCCTGTATCCAGGTGCTGTTTTTTTTCATCATGATTAAACGCTTTCCAACTTTGATTCGCCATGTTTTTATTTTTGAGAAATGATGTCTGTGATGAAGAATGACTTAGTTCTCGGACACTTCTGACTGCAAAACATTTGATTTATTTTTAGAGCTTAATCATGGGAAGAAACAGGCAGCAAATTGACCAAGCATTTGTTCAGTAAGTTGCCAAATGCAAACTATCTTCATGCCTTTTAATTAGAGGGGACGGGAGGTATCTCTAGGTCCAAGGAGAATGTATATAAATTACTTTAAATTGACTAATTATATAAACAGGGTTCATGTAATTTGTATACAATTGTATATTGGAGTTAAGTTCGATATTTCCATAACTATGTCATTACCTCTACCTTTGTTATTAGAAAAAGCCTGCAAAGTTCACCTGTGAAATAGACTGCATTAAACCCCACATTATACCATGATTGTGTTCATTTCACTAACCTTTTGTCATGTCCTTATGCCAACTACCTCTTGTTTTGACTTTCTAATTGTTGTCTTTCTACTGCCATTATTTTCTAATTCATATCTTGTACTACAATAGGCAATCGTGGTTGAAGAGGATCCACTTAAAAAAGGTCCCTGGTTAAATGTCTAGATCTCGATGCTTGAGTCAGTTCATGCAGGTCCTCCTAGAGTGCAGCATTATTCTAATGGGACAGAGGAAGATTCCTAGCATTGGTCACCCTTCACTCCTTGTTTGCCGTGGCGGCTGGTGATCTGGGGCCGTTTTCACAAAGGATTTTAGGGCTAAAAGTAGGTCCTAACTGGCGAATTTAGGAGTAACTCCTAAAAATAATGGGTGTGTCACTCTTAAATTTAGGACTCCTAACTTTTTTGACTAAGAGCAATTCACAAAGTATTTTAGGCCTAAAAGTAGCACCTAAGTCTAGGAGAGCTTAAAAGTCCTCAAGAGGACTCCTAACTCAGTAAGACCTATTCACAAAGAATCGTAAATGCCTGCGAGACGAAATTTTAGGGTATTAAACTTGTTGTGGAGTTGATCGCAATGCAATAACGTCCCCGACTAACAGGATAATCCGATTAGTCCCGAAATAAAATGTTTAGCCATACTACGTTATTAGCAACAGGTGCAATGCAACTTTGCAATGCCGACGACTTAAAAATATCGCAACCATCAGTCAGCCGTGCCATAAACTTTCCTTTGGACATTCAACAATTACACAGGATCAAAGCCATGGCAATTGCAGGTATGCCCAGTGTGGTCGGTGCTATTGACGGGACGCACATAAAAATAATTGCGCCATCAAAAGACGAGGACGTGTTCGTCAATAGGAAGAAAGTGCATTCCATCAACACGCAGGTTGTTTTTGATGCAAATTTTAACATAGCCTATTGGATGTTGCTGCAAAGTGGCCTGGATCTTCAGCTACCCTTGATTCGTGCATTTTAATGGAGAGCGTTCTGAGGCAGCTTTTTGAGATCTACCAGTTGGGTGTCACTTGCTGGGAGACAGTGACTATCCATGCAAGACGTGGCTCTAGACACCCTACCTCAATCCACAACCGGGAGCACAGTTTAAGTATAACATGTAAGTGATTACGCATATTACGCTTCGTCCTACGTGTAAAACACATCGTATTGGCTCTTTGACGCCTTTTATTTGTTGAATCCATATTTATTATTGTTTACTGATTTCTTCCATATATGCTAGAGCACACAAAAATACATGAAATGTTGTGGAGAGAGGAATTGGGCAGGTGAAACGTCGGTTCATGTCCTCCACGGCGAAATACGCCTCACCCCAGAGAGAGGGCAAGCACAGTCATTAATGTATGTGCCATTCTACTCAACCTCTGCAAGCGGAGGAACATTCCACACCCAGACGATGATGATGGCGATCACCATGACAATGAATTTGGCCGGCATTTAGGGATCACTTTGAAAACACATTTTAGGTAAACACCTTGGCACAAATCAGTCAACACTTGTGTAGTTCATAACATTTATTTTCTTTTGAATTTTACGTATTTTTATTGTTTGCTTTCTTTCTCTCTTGAACGTGCAGGCTACAACGTCATTATCGTGGTCTGCACAAAATAGTCATGCGTGTATTCTGCTAACTGCACTATAACTATTTAATAGGAATTCATTTCTAGCCTAGGCTATTTCCTTGTTTTTCGGTGATTCAGTGGGCTCGTCTGAACAACCAATCAGAGCAAGGTACGTTTTATTACTGTTTTCTGGGAATAATTGACGCAAGCAGAAACCAAAAACCAGCCGTTTTTTCGTTTGTCCAAAAAAACAAATCAAAATTTCAGTTCGTTTATTTCGTTTTTTGGTTCTTCTTACCAAAACGAGTTTACCACTCAATATCTGGTTTCCGCCGGTGGGCGGGTCCTCTTGTTGGCTAGCGTGCTTCATTGCCCTGTGCTCTTCATAATAAAAGTTCTTCCGTTTGATAATGTCGACAAAAATATTACTGTATTATAGACACTAGCAGACACAGAGGACCACACCACCCACAGTCAAGACTGACACGGCTTCAAATAACAATAATAGTTTTCATAATCATTTGAAAATGAGAACTTATGAAGTTATGATGACTTCAGTGCAGTTGATGTTTAGCCACAGTTAATACATGCAGAGCAGACCTGAAATCGCTGGCTGCTGAATTCCTCACAGCCTGAGAGCTATGAGGAATACAAGTGATCACAACACATTTCTGACAGCTGAAAATTGCGCATTTGTTGACCTTTATCCATTTAAAGTAAACAAATTATTTCTTGTTGAAAGATATTTTATATTCTTTCATATTATTTACTGATGGTGTTTACAGAATGCGAGTGCGTGTTATATTGAAAGCGAGGCTGAGTGTGCCTATGAATATAGGCTACAGTGAGTTTTTAAGGTGCTGTACAAGCAAATCATATTGTCTACTCTGTACAGTGACAGGGAGTGTAAAGTAACCTACTTCATTCAATATCGAATAGGCTACTGTAGCCTACACTATGTACAAATGGTTTTGCTCATGGCAGTTGTGACAGTCATTTTAACGTGTTGGCAGGCAAGCTTCACTCATTCCAGGATGCATTATGCGTTGTCCTGCCTACTTGGAACATGTTTTGGAATGGATCTATAGTAGCGTATAGAAATTTGCTCATAACAGGCCAGCTGGAATACAAAGCAAACTCTTTGTATTGCAGCTGTTTTTTTTGTGATGTTTTATGATGTTTCAATGTTGCGTTGGTAATGTGTTAGACAGCTTAGATGTTATGTTTTGTTAACCTGATTCCTATCCCACTCTGTTTAAGTAAAAGTGTGCTACTGCTGCCAAATGTCTTTGCTTTTGTTTTTTTCTTTTCTTTAATGTGTTTGGAAAATGACTTTTAATGATGTTAACTAGATCTCATAACTGGCCTAAACACATAAAAAATGTGATATACCCTATACCGTTTGACTATAAGACCTCTATAAGAATCTCTATTCATGTAGTCAGTCAATGATCAAACTAGTAGCATGAATAGGAATTACAGTCCAAGCGGGTTAGGCAAGGCAAGGCAATTTTATTTTTATAGCCCGTTTTTACAAACAGTTTGTCTCAAAGGGCTTTACATAGCATGAGCATCATAACAACATCCTCTTCCCTTAAACCCTCACATCGACTGAGTAAAAACTCCCAGGAAAACCAAGGGGAAAAATTGCAGTTCGTTCAGACTGGGGATGGAGCTGTGGAGAATATGTGGAAACACAGAGAGAATGCGAGACGCCAAGGCCAAACTACAAGGTGCGAAAGGTGAGGGGGGGGGGGGGGTCTGCCTCTCTGACCCATGGGGAGAGCTGGTTCCACAGTAAAGGAGCCCAGTAACTGAAGGCTCGACTTCCCAGTCTGTTTTTAGAGATAATGGGAGTCACTAACAGACCTGCATTCTGGGAGCCAATAAAAATCTTGGATAAGTCATAATAAAGGTAATGATTCATTATTGTGCATTTAAAGATGTATATTATTACATTGCAGCATTATTTGGGGATGACAATACAAGACTTTCAAAACACGTTCCAAGTAGGCAGGACAAAGCATTATACATCCTTGAATGAGTGAAGCTTGCCTGCTGACATGTTAAAATGACTGCCACAACTGCCATGAGCAAAGAGCAAAACCATCTGTACATAGTGTAGGCTACAGTAGCCTATTCAATATTGAATGAAGTAGGTTACTGTACACTCTTTGTCACTGTATAGTAGTCAATATGATTTGCTTGTACAGCACCTTAAAAAACTCACTGTAGCCTATATTCATAGGCACACCCAGCCTCGCTTTCAATATAACACACACTCGCATTCTGTAATCACTGTCAGTAAATAATAATATGAAAACAATATAAAATATCTTCCAGCAAGAAAAAATTATCTGTTTACTGTAAATGGATAAAGGTCAACAGATGCGCAATGCAGGGCTCTCCATTTTTGAACTGAGTTCAGAGTGAGATTTTGTCGTGGGGGGGGGGGGATATATTAATATGTAACTGCATACACATTTTTTCACAGACATGGTGACTAATGTATGATAGTAGGCCTTATTGGCCCTTAACACTAATATTCAGACACAACACTGCCTCAAAAGGATATTGGTCTAAGCAACACCAGTAGAGGCATATACTTTCCCTGAACTTTTAAACGTTGCAAACGTGCAAAACATATATTATATTTACGCGGCATTCAGTCCAATGCTTAAAAATATATCTGTGCCATTCAGTAGGCCAATGCTGTGGTAAAGTGTGCAAAGTATGAGTATGAATATTTGATGGAGTATGACGGCCAACATAATAAAACAATTCAAATACTTTAATAATTAGCCTTTTTTCTTATTCTTATTGCATGCTTATTAAATGTATGCTCTGTTTAAGTTCATCTCCCTCGAAAAGTAGTTCCCTTTAGAACTACGGTGAATAACGTTAGCTCAACTGTAGGTAACGCGTTTCTATAGCAACCACACAAGGTTGCAACTGATCACTAGTTTAAACAACGTAGTTGTTACATTCGTATCAAGTCAGCTTTAATGACGATCGATCAATCATGCACTCCTTGGTTTATTTTTACAACGGACCTCATGTTTGAAATGTATGTGATAGAAAACGATACAAGAGGCATATTGATCTTCTGTGCTCAGTCAGCAGCAAGTAGAACCGACAAATCAGCGGGCAATATGCCGGATTAATGCACCCCTCCCAGCCAATCAGAATCGAGCATTCTTAAATGAATTAGAATAATCAAATATAATACACCGCCGGAAGTTGTGAAGAGCCCATACAAGTAAACTGAGCATTCCATTGCATTGAGAAGACCAGTGTAATAAGTAAGGAATAATCACAGAGAGGCCGGGCAATAAACAGTTTGATATGCCCGGCTCGTGGACGGCTTACCGGCCGAGACGAAGTCGAGGGCGGTAACCTGTGTTGATTACGCGTCCCCGGCGTAATCAACGCCTATGTCCAGTCCTCTATTCCAGCAACTTCAATGTATTTTCGTTGTCATAATAACCATTTGCCAAAAGCTTTCATTGTCAGTAAATTATATCTAATCATATGCATTTTATCATGGTCATGCACTCCTTGGTTTATTTTTACAACGGACCTCATGTTTGAAATGTATGTGATACAAAACGATACAAGCGGCGTATTGATCTACTGTGCTCAGTCAGCAGCAAGTAGAACCGACAAGTCAGCGGGCAATATGCCGGATTAATGCACCCCTCCCAGCCAATCAGAATCGAGCATTCTTAAATGAAGTAGAATAATCCATAATAATTGTGGTGGGTACAAAATGAATCCTGACGAAATCTGGTGGGGGACGCGTCCCCAGCGTCCCCGGCGTAATCAACGCCTATGTCCAGTCCTCTATTCCAGCAACTTCAATGTATTTTCGTTGTCATAATAACCATTTGCCAAAAGGTTCATTGTCAGTAAATTATATCTAATCATATGCATTTTATCATGGTCATCATATACTGTGTTATATAAAGCTGATAACATATCAATCATATTAAATCATCATGTCAATCTGTCATACAGCATACAATCAGAACACCACTTCCGTCATATCAATGTTAGTTGCGTTGAACAGCGCTCATCAACGGGTAGACAGTGCATTCGTGTGGCGACAAGCAGTGCATAATGTATAATGCAACAATGACTATATTTGCCATTCCGCCCACTTACAAAATAAACTGCAATTCCCACTGGATTAGATGCTTCATGAACCACCTCCAGAACGGATGCTTGTTGACATTGTGTCTCTGTTAGGGATATTGTTCCGAATACCCCTATGCATTTGTGTGATTTATTAGCCAGACAATAATGTGCCCTTAACACTAGGTGGGCACACATTCCATTTTTTTTACATTGACGCATACTCGCATATCGCTCTAGGTCATTCCACCATCTGTCGTTATTACCGCTTACCGAGACGGTCGCCATTTAGCCAACCGGCCGATTACGTCCGCCAGGCAGAATTAGCTTATCGAGTCCCATTATGCTTGGCACCCACATTGCCGCATGCAGCTATATTTTATCATTATTATTATTATAATTATATTTTTATTGTTATTACTTTTTCAAATTGAATTGAGGATTTCATTGTTACTTTGCATACTAAAATACACTTTGAATAACACATTAAATGCATAATGAATTGTCAATAGTAGATACGTGCAGTCACGTGGTCGTTCACCGGTAGAAGGCGGTGAATATCTGCGGTTGTGTAGACTCTACGGTAAAGGGGGGTTGGCGTGTGGTGCTCATGGGTCAGATATGACCGTCTCTCTGTCTCTCACCTCAGGGTTCCCCGGCACTGCCGAAGCAAACCACACGGCTCCACGTGGCGCTATAGTTGGTCCCACCACCGCACCGAGAGGGGAGGGAGGAGGAGAAGCTTTCTGTCTTCTGTTTCTCTGTTCTGTTCTGTTCGTTGCTTTAAGAAAAACACGAGCCAAGAAAGAACAGAGGAGGAACAACCCAAAAAACAAACCTGCTGGACCTGAGTGAAGGAGTGTGTGTGTGTGTGTGTGTGTGTGTGTGTGTGTGTGTGTGTGTGTGTGTGTGTGTGTGTGTGTGTGTGTGTGTGTGTGTGTGTGTGTGTGTGTGTGTGTGTGTGTCGTCTGCGGACACATACTTTATACATTTATGGGTTTAAGTCCAGGAGATAAGCCTCATAAAACGTCCATCGTTGCCTCAATATCAAATCATGAACCATAAAAGCACATATAACCTGGACACAAAGAGATAGGGTCGGTTTTATAAAGACTGTGGTGAAAGAAACTCGCATCAGTTGTTGGAGAATCCCTCTTCTGGGCTCTGTCTCTGGGTTCCTTCCCACTGGCTTTTTAGTGGAGAGTTTCCTTGTCCTATAGAGCGCTTAGGGCTCTCCCCCTCTTTCTACCTACCTGCCTCTCTGTCTGTCTGGCTACCCATCTATTCTGCAGATATAACAGTGTATTTGTTTCTGGAGGCTAAGATTGAGTATTCAAGTTGTGTAATGTATCAAACACAAGGTGTGTGTGTGTGTGTGTGTGTGTGTGTGTGTGTGTGTGTGTGTGTGTGTGTGTGTGTGTGTGTGTGTGTGTGTGTGTGTGTGTGTGTGTGTGTGTGTGTGTGTGTGTGTGTGTGTGCGTCAGAGATGTTCACAAGACATTCGTTGGACGACGACTCTCAAGTCTTTGAGCTCGATTCCAAGTCAAGTCTCAAGTCTTTGAGGGGCAAGTTCAAGTCAATTCTCAAGTCTTTTGCCAGAAGTCCAAGTCAAGTCTCAAGTCTCTGGCCATCTGGTCTGGTAAGGGATAATGTATAGAACACCGGTCATTATCGGGAGAATAAGGCTTATTTACAATAATGATCGCGGACGTTCTATGCATTATTCTGCTTATTATACGGCTACTTGCCAAAACAAGAAAAGTAACTTCACACTCTGTGTCTTTTTACAATTGATTTGTTACCAGCATTCGTAGTGTTGATCAGCAGAGATATAGTCAGCCAAAGACGTTGACGTTGCTTAGCAACCAAGGATGCTGGGGTTGATAAGTTACCGGACTACTTGCGGAGTAATACGACTGACGGCAAAAAATCCACTTTCCTTAACAGCGGTCATTGTATGCTTAGCAATATGCTTCCAAAAAAAATTCACTGCTGGAAGTTTTGAAGGCCCATGCAAGTGAACGGAGTGTTCCGCAGCATTGAGAAGAGCCGTTTAATAAATAACGATAGTCACATACATTATTCGATATTCTACGTGACTCAGACTATTCAACTATTCGGCGATCGTTGCCCATCCCTAATACAAATACACCAATGAACTTAGATTTAAAGCTATAATTGCATGACTTGACGAGTCTCGAAGCTCGAGTCCGAGTCAAGTCTGAAGTCTTTTGGGTGGAGTCACAAGTCAAGCCTGAAGTCGCCGTTTGTGCGACTTTAGTGCGACTCGAGTCCGAGTCTCAGACTCGAATCCCCATCTCTATTGTGTGTGTTTGTGCTTTAGTATTACGTTCTTAACTACCCCCCAGAACGGAAGTCTCCTGATGAGTGGGTCTCAATTTCCCATCAGGCAGAAATGTTGCCCGGATAGCCAGATAACAAGGACCTTAACAGCTTCATTAAGGCGTCAGCATTGTAGAGCAGTGGCGATTTCTCTAAGACTGCAAGGGAAGCTCAGCTTCCCCTAAAATTTCGAACATTAAATTGTCAAATATGTATTGTTGTGTTAACATTTCATTGACTACAAATTCGTTAAAATACGTTCATGTCGAAGACGAGTTCGATAAGAATCTTATCCAAGACTGACTCGATTTTGTTAACTTCTCATACATTCCCGTAATGTCAATGCATTAGACCGTAGAAGCCGAGCGTCCATTCACTTCAATGAGACTGCATGGAACAGTTTTTTTCATTGCCTCGAAACTCGACGGTCATTGGATAAATGCCCAGATTTGTCCCGCCCCCGGACGCTCAGCGTCTCTGGGGGTGGATGGAGCAGTGGGCTGGCCTGTGCTAGCCTGGACGCTGGGCTTCCGCGTTATGATTGGAGGATCAGTCGAAAGTCTGAATCACTTTTTGATTGACAGCTATTTTGAGATATACACAGTCACTTCACTATCTGAGTTCAGTCCCATCGCGGATTTTGCAAGTAAAGTCTCATGACAAACTGCAACACATTTCTTGGTATTTGCTTGGCGAAATTGCTTCCATTATTAATTTCTTACACTGTGAATAAAACACATTTATTGTATTTCCTTGTTTCAGTTTAACATACTTTCCGCATTTCCTTGTTCCGAGATTAATATCGTTTCGTTAGTTCGTTCATTTATACTGTTGGCTAGGTCGGAGTGAACTAGCCAGCTAGCATTTTCTTGAAAAGGAACGGAGGGCCGAATTGAGGTATAAATAAATTGACAACTATTTTGATGTAGGCCAAAAATGAGCTTCCCCTCTTTAAAAGACCAGCAGCCGCCACTGTTGTAGAGGTACTGTCTGAAAGAACCGCTCCCAAAAGTTTGTACTTCCTCAAATTCCGAACTCCGTAGCCCCCTAGCCAGGAGGGACACAGACTCCTCCACCCACTATTTTCTCATTTTCTGAGGCTCAATGCACACCTTGATAACAACTAGAACTAAATTACAGATACCAGTTGTGCGTCTCTGAATAGTGAATTTGTTGGTCTGGTTCGTCTGCCCTACCCTGAGCCACGTGATGCAGCTGTTTCATGAGGTTGAAGTCTGGGAGATAAGCCTTATATAACTACCAGCGTTAACTCAATATTAAAACACAAACCATAATAGCACATATAACCTGGACCCACAGGGAGAGTGTTGCTTTTATTTCTTATTTTTTTCTTTAAAGACTGTGTAGAAAATTACCAGCATCAGGACAAGTCAAGAGTGTGGAACTTGAACCGTTATTGAACTGTGTCCGTAGGGGCAGTGCCAGCTGCCAGGGGAGGAGCCAGGTGTTGGGGAAGGAGAGGAGAGGACATCTTGTTAAGGAAATACAACTTACGGTAATAATAAGGGAATCATTTTGGAAAAAAATGTCTAAGAAACAGAAACCACAAAAAGGTGAGTAAAAAAGCACAACTTTGAGAGAAGTCAAATCCTGTTTACAGTTATGGAATAACAAAAGTAATGGTATTGCTCAATACATATAGCTTCTTGTCTGCGTCCAGGAATGGCCTCTGAAAACACTTCCTGGTCTGCGGAGAACTTTTCATGTTCCATCTGCCTGGATGTGTTCAGCAGTCCAGTTACCACGCCATGTGGACACAACTTCTGCAGAACCTGTATTACTACGTTTTGGGATGAACAAGTCCAGCACAAATGTCCTGTTTGCAATGACCTTTTCAACGCAAGACCTGATTTACGGGTCAATATCCTCTTATCAGAGATGATTGATCGGTTTGGAACTTCTGTACGAGTAAAAGAGCAGCCTTGTGTTGGACCAGCAGAAGTTCCCTGTGACGTCTGTACTGGGACCCAGCTGAAGGCTTTGAAGTCCTGCCTAGAGTGTTTCATGTCTTTCTGTCGAACCCACCTGGAGCCACATCAGAGAGTCGCAGTCCTGAAGAAACATCGGCTGGTCGAGCCTATGGACCGTCTGGATGACAGGATGTGTAAGAAACACGACCGACTTCTGGAGCTCTTCTGCCAGACTGAACAGGTGTGTGTGTGTCAGTTCTGCACAGAGAAAGACCACTGGTCCCATCCTGTTGTACCTTTAAAGGAGGAATATGAAGTGAAGATGGCCCAGCTGGGAAAGATGGAGGCTGAAGTTCAGCAGATGATCCAGGAGAGACAAAAAAATATTCAGGAGATTAAAGACACAGCTAAACGCAACCAAGCCAATGCAGACAGAGAGATTGCCGATGGTCTGCAGGTCCTCACCGCTCTGATGCGCTCCATTGAAAAGTGCCAGGAGGACCTTAACCAAATGGTTAATGAGAGACTGAAATCCACAACGAAACAAGCTGTAGGCCACATCAGAGAGCTGGAGCAGGAGGTAGAAGCTCTGACCAATAGAAGCTCAGAGATGAAGCAGCTCTCACACACTAAAGACCACCTCCACTTCCTCCAGGCCTTCAGATCCCTGAAGAATCCTCCACCCGCCAGGGACTGGACAACGGTGGAGGTCCGTCCTCCGTCATACGTAGGGACCTTGAGGAGATCCCTGGATCAGCTGGAGGAGACACTGAACATGGAAATGAAGAAGCTGTGTGATGCTGAACTGAAGAGGGCCCAGCAGTATGAAGTAGATGTGACTCTGGATCCCGATACAGCTCATCCCAGTCTCATCCTGTCTAATGATGGGAAACAAGTACATGATGGAGGTGTAGGGAAGAAACTCCAAGACAACCCGAAGAGATTTACAAAGTATGTATATGTTCTCACGAGGCAGAACTTCTCTTCATGGATATTTTACTTTGAGGTCCAGGTCAAAGACAAGACTGCATGGCGTTTGGGAGTGGCCAGAGAGTCCATCGACAGAAAAGGTCTGATCATAGTGAGCCCTGAGAAGGGTTACTGGACACTTTACTACGACGAGGATGGGATGGTGTTTAATGGTAACACTGCTTTCCGTCTTCCTCTGAGAGCTGAGCTCCAGAAGGTGGGGGTGTTTGTTGATTATGATGAGGGTCTGGTCTCCTTCTATGATGTGGAAGCCAGGGTTCATATCTACTCTGCTACTGGCTGTAACTTTAGAGAGCCTCTCTATCCATTCCTCTGTCCATGTGATCATGAGGGTGGTACAAACTCTGCCCCCCTGATCATCTCACCTGTCCAGTAAAACAGACCTAAGAGCTTTGTTTGATAATAAAATAATCAAACAACCAAAACAACTAATGTTGTTCCCTGAATTAGAATCTCTACTATCTGAGATCTGAGTGAACTGCATTATTGTTGTAAGAAAATAACTCTGACTATTATAAAATATAACCCATTGTAAATTATTACATTACAGTATATACCTACTTCGTAGTTTTTTTCTCATGTTTTTTTTAATGGTTAACTGCTATACAATTGTTTATGGTTGCTATATGTAGAACTAGTTTCTGGGATTAATTTGCATTATAATAATCAAATCATTGCTTTACCTCTGAATCATGAATGAAGACACAATAAAATGTATGATAGGGATTTAAATACAAATGGAAAAAAAGCTAATGAGTCAATGACTTTTAATGTCCACCATATACAACATCCCAACATGTGTTCCACACTTGCACAAAGGTCACAGTGACCACATGTAAAGATGCCCCTCATGTGTGTGAGTACCGTGACTTTCTCTTGTCAGCTCTCCTCTCCTCTCCATCCTCTCCTCTTAGTTTCTCCTCTCTCCTTCCTCTCTCTTCTCTTCCTCCTCTCCCCTATCTCTGCTCTCCTCTCTAGCTCATCCAGGATTGTGTTAATTATTGTTTTGCATACACATTACACGTGTTTACAAATAACCATAGGCAATATGAGGATTTATTGGGGCAAATATTTGAAGTGCTTTACCGCTAATGTAGCCTTTTTTAAGACGGCAAACAATTATTTTGCTCCAATGATCCATGGTTCAGCTCTACCCTCAAAGGACAGTGAATATAGACTACTTTACTTTCCGCACTAAATGCTATTTTCTTCCAGGTATTTCTCACTACAATAAACGTAACTTGATTCAAACATATACGGCGATCAAAACAACGTAACACTCGGGGGGCTTGCAGCGGGGGAACTAGATGCTTTATAGGGTGGTCAGGGGGAGGCCCAGGTATCTTCAGTGGGTCCATAGACCGTGATAGAAGAGTGAGTGTGGAACCCTAACCTGTCATCTAAGGAGCATGAATTAATCCTCTGATGGCTGATTATAGAGGTAGAAGGGATAATTCACTGAGACTAGAGTTCTTCAATGTGGCAGCTAGTGTGGTCCACTAGGGTCACTACACTGTAATTATTCAACATACTCTGAATAGCCAGTGTCTCTGCCCCCACCTCATTTCTTTCTTACACAGCGTCTCACTCACACACACACACCCACACACACACACACACAAACACACACACACACACACACACACACACACACACACACACACACACACACCACACACACACGCACGCCACTGGTTAATGTGCACTGCTCAATGGTTTAGTGATCGCTTCAGGATGAAAGCATCGTGTAGTGGGGCCCTAGCTTTAGACGGGGCCCCACACTGAGGTAACTGGACAGAAGAGACAGATTCAAACTCTAAAACCTGCTTCATTCTGTGTTGCTTTTATTCATTTGTTTGTTTGTTTGGGCGTCCCCACGGTGATCGCCGTGACAACGCTGAGCATCGGCGCCAGGAACTCGCTGCCCAAGGTGGCGTCCGGCGTCGCCATGGGCCGGTTCATCAGCGCGTGCCACGCCGGCCTTCGTCTTCTCCGCCCTCATCGAGCTCACCGCCGTCGACCAGCGACCAAGCGGAGCTGGGCCCGGGGCGACAGGGAAGCACCGGAGCCCGAGCAACCAAAGGTGACAATACTACCATCATCCGTCACCATGGAGACCGGCTGTTGAGTCATTTAGCAGACGCTTTGATTGAAAAATAACTTTGTTGATTCATTTAAAAACAAAAAAAATAAGGTTTACACTGACATGTGATTACATATTCATTAGAGTGTCTGTGGATAGCTGACGTAATTCTAGGGTTTAGGTATTATTTCTTCCTCCCTCTTATCTCCTCCTTCCTTCTCCTGTTTCCTTCCTCCTCCCTCCCTCACCGCCTCCTCCCTCCCCCTACCGATCCTTTAATTTTTTCCTCACCCTTCCTTCCACCTTCAAATCCACCCTTACTCCTCCCCTTCCTCATCCTACCACTCTTGTCCCTCAACATCTCCACTCACACCCTTCATTCTCTTCTTCCTCTCCTCCTCCTCTTCCCCCTCCCCCTCCTCCTCTACCCCCTCCTCCTCCTTCATCCTCCTCCTCCACCTCCTCCCCCTCCCCCTCCATCCTCCTCCTCCTCCTCCTCCTCCTCCTCCCCCTCCTCCTCTACCCCCTCCTCCTCCTTCATCCTCCTCCTCCACCTCCTCCCCCTCCCCCTCCATCCTCCTCCTCCTCCTCCCCCTCCCCCTCCCCCTCCATCCTCCTCCTCCTCCTCCACCTCCTCCTCCTCCTCCTCCTCATCAGAAACGGGCCCCCATGGTGCTCGCCAAGTAGGCCAACAACGTGGGCTCGGCCGGAACTAATTTCATAATTAATTTATTCATATTTTTTGCCAATAATGTCTGGATAGTGTCCGTCTGTTTATTTGTGTGTGTGTGTGTGTGTGTGTGTGTGTGTGTGTGTGTGTGTGTGTGTGTGTGTGTGTGTGTGTGTGTGTGTGTGTGTGTGTGTGTGTGTGTGTGTCAACCGTAGTCTTTGGGGAACACAAATCTAGAGACAGAGGACAGACGGACGCAGTGTGCTGCTCGCCCTGCACTAGAGAGAGTATATTCTCTCACAATGTTTCAACCTCCTTTAGCTTTGTTTCATGTTCTCTCTCTCTCTCTCTCTCTCTCTCTCTCTCTCTCTCTCTCTCTCCATCTCTCTCCATCTCTCTCCATCCCTTTCCCTCCATCTCTCTCTGTCTCTCTCTGTCCCCCTCTCTCTCTCCCTCTCTCTCTCTCTCTCTCTCTCTCTCTCTCTCTCTCTCTCTCTCTCTGTCCCCCTCTCTCTCTCTCTGTCTCTCTCTCACTCTCTCTCTCTCTCTCTGTCCCCCCTCTCTCTCTCTCTCTCTCTCTCTCTCTCTCTCTCTCTCTCTCTCTCTCTCTCTCTCTCTCTGTCCCCCTCTCTCTCTCCCTCTCCCTCTCCCTCTCTCTGTCTCTCGCTCTCTCTCACCCGTGCGACCGTGCCTCTGTCACTCACGTGATGCGTGTTTCCGTCCCCAGGGGGCGCCGGCCTCGGAGCTCCACTGCAGCAGCAGTAGCTTGCCCTCTCTCAGACCCCAAAGCTCGGCTCACAACGGACGGGTGTGTCCCCCATTCCAGCTCACACCCCCAGCCCCCTTTATATATTCATCAGCCCCCTCTACAGTCCCTTCTGCCCCTTCAGCTGCGCTGCCTTTTAAAAAAGCATGCCAACACACACACACACAAACACACACATATGCACACACTCACCCTGTCACACGCACACTCACTCAATCGGTCAGTCAGTCTCAGCCTCACGGATGGAAGCACACACACACACACACACACACACACACACACACACACACACACACACACACACACACACACACACACACACACACACACACACACACACACACACACACACACACACACCTAAGTGTAGTAAATGTACTTCTCAGATATTGCCGGCTGGATCCTTCCATTTAAAAATCAATTTGCATTGACATTTATTAATGGACCAATATAACTAATTTAGACACAGAGTCTCTCAAATTGGTCTTCATATTAGACTTCATATTCAACTCATATTCAGATCTATAACTAACAACATGAGTCTCCCTCAGCCAATGAAATGAAAGGGACATTGCTTGGCGTCAGTCAGAAAGAACACGTGCAGTTATACAGTTTCACCAGTGGAGGCACTGTCCCTTCAGTGTGCCTCTAATGCTCAGTTGTTCTTCAGGTTCTATTCTAGGAGGCATCTATTCACAATTATAACTTTTAACCCTCTATCCCTGGGTCTTTTCTTTTTTTGTTCATTTGTTTTTGTCTCTCTTGCACTCCGTAGCCTTCCATGCTATTTAGCGAAGGCCCTCGTTCTCAAGGTCAAAGGGTTGGTCTCTCTCTCTCCCTCTCTCTTGTTTGTTGTCTCTCTCCCAGTGTCCTCCATCACCTCTGCATGTCTTGTCCTCCCTCGTGGTCGTGACGTTGTCGTCTATAGAGAGTAGTTGTGGAACTCATCACACTGGTATGTGAGCTGGTTGGAGGCTAAAGTCTCAGGTTGAATGATGAAGTCCGTGGAGTGTTGGACTGTATGGACCGTCGTGGTATTGATGGATATTGGCTGATTGATTGGTCGGTAAAGTACATCTTATCGTGTGTTTGCTAGCAGGCATATGAGCGGCTCCTATTGGATATCAACAGCTTGTTGCCAAGAGGTCAGCGGTTGTCATGGAGATGTGTGGAGAATGTTGTCTGGGGAACGTTCAGAAGCAACAATGTTTCACAACTCCATCGTGATCTTTTGGATTACACTATCGGCTGAATGATCATGCGACACACAATGATCAACAAAATACACATTTTGGACTTCAACGCAGAGTCCTTTTGATTATTCACAATCAGAGTACTTCAGTAATCCTGAAAGAAATTCTAGCAATTCTAGAAATGTTACTTTTGATTTCTATAATGAACTCCAATTGGTAATGTGTGTGTATATATATACTGGCTACAGTACGTATATAAACAGTAGATGCTAGTTATATTACGAGGATGTGGTTATGCCAATAGGTTGGTACAAAGAGTTTGTGAGTAAAAGACAGCCGGACATAGTTGTAGTTGGTGTATTCTGTACAACTTGGGTGTTGGGGGTTGGGGGACAATGACAGAACCCCTTTATTCAATTTATTTCCTCAACAAAAGTGATTTTAGCCCACTTTTTGTGCTTAAACAGAAACAGAGAGGCTATGTGAAGAAGATACTATGTTTGTCGCACTATGGGTGTGAAAACACGTAGGAGTGTGCTTGAACAACTGAACACCGCGTGGAAGCGCACCAGTTACAGCCTGTGAGTGCGTGTGTGTGTGTGTGTGTGTGTGTGTGTGTGTGTGTGTGTGTGTGTGTGTGTGTGTGTGTGTGTGTGTGCGTGCTGCTCCCTTCATAGTACTCCTTACCTCTGTTTCTCTGTTCTGCTTGCTCAGAATTGTACCTGCAATTAGACCTATATGTTATATGTTGTATTTTTGTGTCCTTACATTATCCAGATTGTTGTTTGAACTATTTTTATTTGAACAATGTTCAAACCCATGAAAATTCCCGGTAAAAGTCTGTTGGTCACATGTCCATGGCGTCATATGCCCTTTACCCCTAACTTCCACAGCATCTCCCTCAGTATGCCGTGCTAGTGGCTCATGCCAGCCACCAAGCTAATGCAGTGTCTTCACACATTACACCTTACTTTACTTTTTGACGCCATCCAGGATAGATGGTGTTATAATACGTCACAATTTATTTGAATAGGGAAAAATCTTTCTTCATGGTTAGAGTCTCTCTCTCTCTCTCTCTCTCTCTCTCTCTCTCTCTCTCTCTCTCTCTCTCTCTCTCTCTCTCTCTCTCTCTCTCTCTCTCTCTCTCTCTCTCTCTCTCTCTCTCTCTCTCTCTCTCTCTCTCTCTCTCTCTCTCTTTTGATTGAGCGGCCCCTAGTGGTAGAAATTACACGTGCCTTTAATAAAAATAAAGAACCTTTCTTTGCACCTCCCTTTCTTTGTTTCCTTCTCTAATTTTTTCCTTTTTCCTTCCTTCTATTTCCTTCTTTCTTCCTGGCTCTCTCTCTCGCCAGCCTTCAGACTACAGTGGCTTTCTCGGCTCCAGCTCTCGGGCCTCTTCCAGGGCCAGCTCAGCGCGTGCCAGCCCAGTGGTGAGGCCCCCTCATCGGTCACACCCTTTCACCCGCTGCCCCTGCTTTTTGGCCTTCTGCCCGCTTTTCTCTTGCTGTTTCATTTTAACCAAATAAACTAAAACTGAGAAAAAGGGTTGCAAAATGAGGCTCTCGTCTTGCTTGTTGCTACATCACACAGGCCGTTTATGCCCCCTGGTGGCCAATCATGTCGCTGCAGCTTTGCAGTCCTTAGGTCCATCCTCTAAAGTCCTCAAAGGAGTTTCAGGTTCTGAGCGACCTGAACAACACCATTACCTAATCAACAACTAATTCATGTTTTTTACTATTTGCAGGTGGAAGAGAGACCTGAGAGGGATTTTCTGGATAAAGTAAGCATTTACATAGAGACACCAACAGAAATGATGGACTTAATCAAGAGAGAGAAGATTGACATATCCACACTCCTGCCATTACAAGGTTGTGACCGGGCCTGTGTTTCTCTCAGGGCTCCAGAACAGCTTCCACCCTATCAGCAGCCACGCTGGCCTCGCTGGGCGGGCCTTCGTCCCGCAGGGGCAGCTGTGATACGTCGTTCTCTGTGGAGACGGAGGCGTCCATCAGGGACATAAAGGTACTCAAAGGCAATCAGTGTGCTTTCATTTAATATGAACCTATAATATATCTATATTCTGTTCCATTTTAAAGATGGCCCTTGTATATCTGTATAATATGTATCAATAAAGATGGCCCCTGTATATCTCTGTAATATATATATGATGGACCATGGATATCTTTATGATATATATATATATAATATATATATTATGTATATACTGTATATATATATATATATTAATAATGGCCCCTGTGTATCTGCATGATATGTATATATATATATATTAAAGATGACCCCTGTACATCTCTATCATATATAGATATAAATGACACCTGTATATCTCTATAATATACATAGATTAAGATGGCCCCTGTATACCTCTATAATATATATAAATTAAAGATAACCCCTCTGTATATCTCTATAATATATATAAATTAAAGGTGACCCCTCTGTATACCTCTATAATATATCTATTAAAAGAGGGCCCATGTATATCTGTATAATTAATATACAGATATATTAATTACCCCTCTGTATCCCTATAATATAACTATATTAACGATGGTAATCGTCTACCTGTATAATATATTTATATTAAAAGATGGCCCCTCTATATATCGCCCATTAAACACTCTGGACCCGGTTGGTTGTGGCTCCAGGACTCTCTGGCGGAGTCGGAGGAGAAGTACCGCAGAGCCATGGTGTCCAACGCCCAGCTGCACAACGAGAAGTCCTACCTCATGTACCAGGTGGACACGCTGAAGGAGGAGCTGGCCGACATGGAGGAGCGGCTGTGGGAGAAGCACCGCGAGCACGGCGACAAGACCAAGGTCAGCGGGTCGGGGGTCAGCGGGTCGGAGGTCAGCGGGCGGAGGTCACGGGCGGAGGTCACGGGCCTCCCGTCGCGTTTCTGACACCTGGGTTGACCCTGCGTAGGCAGTGTGTTCTGCTCTCTGGCATACCATGAGTGTGCAAGAAACGGCAGTAAATGATGCTTTAAAGGTGATATATCATACCACCAGGTGTGACTTCTGACATCCCAAGTGGGCGTGTCCACCTAGATGTGTGCTGGATAGATCAGTCTGCCAGCCTACCAAGTGGACTGTAGCAAACTCATCTATCCGTCATCGATCTAGGTGGACACGCCCACTTGTGATGTCACAAGAGGCCGATTTTCCAAACGGCTTGTAACGGCTAATCACACTCACACCTGGTGGGATAATATGTCACCTTTATACTCACCAAGCTACATTTAGTTACACTTATCCATATTTCTCCTTGAAACAGTGCGATATTTTTTGTGTCTATACATGATAAAGCTATGTACGATAAAAGGGATACACACGTTGTGGAGTGTGTTTCGCTGATGGCTGGTTGAGGCAGCCTCACGAGGCCCAGAGTCAGACTGATTGGACTCTGGGGCTGGGTGGGGCTGGGTGAGGCTGCACCACTGTGCTGCACCCCTGTGGTCCACCACAGGTTAAACCAGCCATCCATGTCACCACACACCCTCCCTGACATGGATGCATGGAATACCTGCTCTAAGCTTCAGCGCTGCAATGAACCGGTTTCGACAGCCTGTGTCCTGGAGCCCAGTAAGGCCACTGAGGTGGCGTGTGGGAGGGGAAGATGTGCTGCACACGTCATGTGGCGTCTGTTTCTCTTCCAGGAGTTGGACAGGGAGAGACACGCCCACGGCATCCTGCAGTTCAAGTTCAAGAACGTGGAGCAGACCCTGAGACAGAGCGAAGAACTGCTAAACGTGAGCACACACAGACACACACACACACACACACACACACACACACACGCATGCACACACACACACACACACACTCACAACACACACACACACACACACACACACACACACACACACACACACACACACACACCACACACACACACACACACACACGCATGCACGCACGCAGACACTTACACACAGACACACACACACGCAGACACACACGTACAAACTCAGAAAGACACGCACGCACGCATGCACACATACGCACACACACATTTGTGCGTCTTCGTGCATCTCTGGTTGGGGTGAGACTAAACAACTTATTCCTGCTCTTGCTATGTAACGTTTCTGCTCCAGGCTATCCCTATCTCTCATATACTCACCTACCTTTCCTCCTTTTCTGTCCTCTGTCGCTTCCCTTACTTCCTAACGTACTTCGTGCGGGACACTTCCTGTGGTCAGGAGGTGGCTCAGATGCGTCTCGCGAGAGACGGCAGTGCCAGAGAGATCACTGACCTCCAGGAAACCTTGGAGTGGAAGGAGAAAAAGATAGCGGTACGCCATCACTGTAAAGGCTAGTACTGTACTAGCTGAACCAACTGACATTGGCTAGCATGATTGCTAACCACGCCACTGAGAAAAACACTTTATTTTCTACACTATTGCTTTCTAACAAAAATCAAGCCACTAACTTTCCTAGACAAGGTACTTATTGAATCTTCTAACTTCTCTTTGCTTTTCTCTTTTTTTTCTTTCTCGTATTTCTTTATTCTTGACTAACCACCGCTCACGTCTCTGGCACCAACCCCTCACGGCCACTTCCTACTTCTCGGCCAATCGTCAGGCCCTCGAAAGGCACGTGGAGTTTTCAGACTCTGTGCGGGGAGAGCGAGACCAGCTTAGGGGGGAGGTGGTTCTACATAGAGATTTGCTCAAGGTAACGGTTGATTTGAAGGTTTATATGTATTAATGAACAGAGCATGAGACTTCAAGTCAAAGCTAAATTTGACACAGTTAATTGAAACACTGGGATAAAAATGATGTCATTAACTGTGAGAAACATGATATGTGTACAGTATATACATACAAAAGGTTATTTATATATATAGATATATACCAGTATCTATATATAGTCCACAAGTAGGTCAACTAGTCAAACATTTTTGACTTGATTTCTTTCTACTCACACGTTAAATATTTGTTCAACATGTGCTATTTTATGGTTTCCCAATAGAAACATGGAATAGAGTTGTCACCAGAGATTACCACCAATGGTGATGCAGGCCAGATGGGGACCGATGGCACGGACTCACAGGAACTCCTCGCTGGGGGTGGAGAGAGCATGCTTGGTGAGTTGGATGCTTGACTTATGAATTGACGTACTGCCTCCTCTGCTCCTCTGAGCTGGAGGTATGGTTTTATAATAACCATTGAACAACGGCACCTTAAAGGTATAGTATGTACAGCCTGCCGCTAGGGGCCCCTCAATCAAAAAAATAACAAAAAACGTAGTTTGATGACGTTGTGAAGGAGCGTGGGATCATGGGAGTTGTTGTCTTCACCACCATTGCTGGTGAAAATATCTGTCGTGACTCATGTTGTGAATTCAGTTTCAAGTACGAGTTTTATTGAAGTTACGTTTAGTCAGGTTCATTCACGTAATTTAATTTAATTTAAATGAAATAGTTGCAAGTAAAATAAGGTTTACTTACCATTTGTTGAGTCAACTACCCAAATAGTTGTAGATAATGTTATGTGGGTATTTCTGGCATCTCTAATTCTGAGACCTGAACCCGTGATTTATTCTATGAATGGTGGTGCCCCGCGACGGTGGTGCCTCTCGGTGGTGGTGCCTCGTGGCAACCGGGCAGCGGGGCTCCGGTGGGAAACAATTGCGGGCAACAATCCCTTTCTCCTCCATGTCGCGGTTCATGTACTTCAGGGAGTCAAAGCCAAAGTTCCTTTCCCCCAATTCCTTCTCAACCATGGCTGAGATAACCCCACTACGAGTCCAGTTGTGGAAATACCAGAGACGTCAAAGAACCGACGTGTTATGAACCATAACACCAACAGCAGAACGGTTATCCAAATAACAAAGAAGTGTACAACACTTGCGTTACAGAGTGTGTATTCACACACACACACACACACACACACAGAGGCAGAGCAGGGTAGCTCTGCCTTTTACATCTAACGCCATTACTAGCTACTGGGGGACCATCGGCAGTCTAGGGCAACTCATATTAACGATAGACAACCTCATAAAGTGACATTTTCATGCCATGGGAACTTTAAGGGTGGGTTTGCAACATCAGTCTTTAGAGAAGTGTGCTTGATAATGTACTTGAACCTGAACTATGTTGTACTACACTATAATTGTATTTTCTCCTCAGATCCCTTCGTGATCAATTAATAATTCTGATAAATCTTTGTGTTCAATCTTCATCCTCTTTCAACACCTGTCTTTTTCTCAGCACCTTCGCTCTGTTTTTGTTTGTCCTTCTCTCCAATTACCCCATAATTGTCCATCTTAATCTATTCTCCAACCAATCAGAATGGATGAGGCTTGTCCTCTGATCCGGTCTGACTCTGAACTGACGAAACTCTGCTTGCTCCTCTAATTTTCTCCTTCTCAAAACAATCTTGCAGGCAGCATACAAGAGCAGCAGACAGATTTCAACTCGGGCCGAGCACCAACAGGCAGTAGTGACCATCTGACGGAAAACGTAACCGATAATATCTCCCCTAAAGTACATGACGCTTCCCCGTCACCTCCCTGTTCCCTAGTCGGGGAATACACCGGAACAGACGCGAGATCAAAGATAGGGATGGAAAGCCATTCGAGCAGAAGAGTGAGCAAGGAAAAGTACCCCGTAGGACCGGACAGACGCGGTGGATATCCAATCAAAACCGAGGGAAGAGCAAAGCAGTCAATCAGAAATGAACCCGCCCCTTACCATCTGACTGAGGGAGGTAAAGAGTACACGATCCAAACGGACAGGGCCAAAGGACTGAGTACTTGCAACAGGACAGACTCAAATGTGCAGCCTCACAATGACAAATATACAAAGTTCACCTGGAATCATCTCGTCGAGAGGGCAAACAAGGAGTCACTTAGCCCCGAGAGGCTCTCTAGAAACAAAGCAGCTGAATTCTGTTTTGGAGGAACCAATTTGCATGCAGCGTCAAACTCAAACAAAATGGATCCGTATTACTACGAGCATCCAATGAAGGCCCATAAATCAGGGCTTGTTTCTCCTCTGTCTGCGGAGGCTGGCTTCCTCCAGAGCAAAGCAGTGGCGTTGAATGGGTCTTCTGGCAAACAACATTTACTAAGTGGGGAGAATGAAAAGAATCGGCTTGTAGTCACAACTGTACCCTTGACTTATAAAGCCATTTTGCATCCCTGTTTTCATTTAAAAGTAAACGGCGTGCGCAAAGATAAACAGGAAACAAGAAATGAGGTAGAAAACAATGCTGGAAATATTCAGCATGACAAAACAAGTGATTTTGATTGTTTTACATACACACAAGGCACAGAAGGTGGAGAGAAGGATGTCAATCGGGAAAAGGCCGTTCTTTGTACTTGTATCCCTGTTGAAAATCAAGAACAAAATAATGGACCAACGGTTGAAGATTATAACGCTCCCATACCTTACAGAGAGTGCTGCTCTTCTGAGGAGGAAGCAAACCTGGATCAGAAAACCACGGGGGAACCAAAGACTCAAATAGAACGAGCAGCGCCTCTCCTCATTGGACTGGAACCCTTTGGAGAATCAGGCCAGAGGAGGGGAAGGCATTGCGATTTTGGATCAACTCTTGAAATAACCTTAGAGGAAGAGTGCCCAATTGTGAAGAATGAGAGTCTTTGGGACATGGGTGGGATTTGGTCCAGACCAAGAAGTCAAACACACACAAATAGCACCGTAACTGATGATGTCGTGTTTGTGCAACATCCTGATCCAACCGGTGTAGACGGTTCCGCGCTTGGAGGGGAAAACCGTCGGGCAAAGCTGAGTGAGATACAGTTAACCACTCCATGGGATCTCCCGCATCAGCCTGACGCTTCTAAGTTGTACCACGCAGACTATAGTCCACAAACATTCAAGGGTGAAAAGAGGTCTGATGGAGGTTTATCACAACGGGAGGAGCATGCTAGCAAAGAGGGTAAAGTGGAGTTCCTTATACATGGATCTGGACCACAAGACCAAGAATTTCCTAGAAGTGGAGACTTGCACTCAGGGAATAGCAGGGATGCTCCCACAGAGGATCTGTGGCTGTCACGGGGCGCAAGCGCTGACGCACGTTCGCAATGTCCAAGGAACAGGGTTGAGGTAGGCTCTTCCAAGCCAATGGTCTTGTCCTCCTCTCCTACAGAGATGTGTTACGCTGCCGCTCTCGGGGAGGCTGTTCAGGGCATGATGAAAGGGTTCATGGATGATCGCCACATGGCTGCAAAGATCTCCAAAATCCTCCCTCAGGTACCACTCTTATTCCAGCAGTGGCTATTGACTCTAGAGGATATACAGGAGAACCACACAGAGAATTTGGAGGATATACGGGAGAACAAAGCAGAGAATGTGAAGGACATACAGCAGAACCACATGGAGGATGTAGAGGATATACAGGGGAATAACATGGAGAATTTAGAGGACATACAAGGGAACCACACGGAGAATGTAGAGGAGACCACCGTCGGTCAGGGTCCTTTGGGTGACTTGAAGGGGCCCTTGTGTGATGCAAGTCATACCCTGGATGGCTTTCAAATGGCAGCACATGCACTTCTATTAAAGGACTTACCTTATATGAGGGGAGCCCCTTCCTGTCCGTTTCAGCAGGGATCTCCAATCACCGACACCATGGAACATAGTGCTACTCGTGTGAAGAGGATTAACTCCACAGAGAACCAAGAACCTCCGGTCCCCGTTTTGCACAACAGTGAATTGTTGTCCCATGTTGCCACAGTGGAGATGAGATCCACAACGAAATACACCCGTAACTTATTTGGAGTCATCGGTGGAGTCCGGCAGAAGAGTTCGAGGGTTATGAGAAATGGCAACCAAGAGGTTGAAAGAACCCCCTTGAGTGGCGGACCCAGAGTAGAGCTAGAGCTTTTAGGAGCGGAAGACCCCGGGAATCAGAAACCCCAGGGGGAGTTAAAGACGGCGACCGATTGTGACGAGATGGTCCCCACAGACTCTTCATCAAAGACCGACGTTTGGTCCAAAGGTCAGGAAACCAAACCCAAACGGCACCGATTCCGACTGATAACGTCCAAACATGTTGGACAAAGGCCACAAAGGGCAAAGAGTGGTATAGAAATGCTCGTCTATGAATTTCAGGAAATGGTCATTCCGGAAATTCAGGAAATGGTCATTCCGGAATTGGCCATGATAAACCGTCCCCTTTGTGAGAAACACTTGAAAGAGTGTCAAAAGGCAGCTGGGATAACCGCACACCCGTCAAGGCTAAGTAACTGGCATCGCAAAGAAGATTCCATTGGATTACTGGACAGTTGTGTGGAAGCGAACTTGCTAGCTGGAACAGAGGCGACAGCAAAACACAGATCGACAGCACAGCTGGAGCTAACCATATTACAGCCGATAGTAGAGGTCTTTGTTCAAGAAGGAGAAACCTCTCTGCTGCCAGTGTGTGTTAAACAACAGCAAGGAAGGAAGGGCCTTTCTTATAACGAGAGAAGAAACAAAAAGGGCTGCAGCATATCCTAGACGTACAAATCTGTCAATATGTGTCATCGATACAATATACGATACGATACAACTTTATTAATTTATTGTTTAATTAATTGTATGGATTTGTATGTGTGTGTGTGTTTTGCTAATTTAATTTTAAAAACCTTTCATCAATCATTAGTTTGATGTCTAAGTGTTGTATCACTCTCAGTGAGACTATCATAATATGTTTGTTTTGTTTGTATCATGTGTTTATTTTGATTTTCAATAAATAAAAAAATAAGAACAAATGTGAATGTCTGTGTGCATTTGTGCAACAAATTCTTCAAATTCCTAGTTTGCTGTTTTATGTGGATATTTGTTCATTTGATATTAATTAATGTTATTAAATGCAATGAACACAAATGAAATTATGACCACTTAGAGAAGGATTAATGAGGGACGTAAATTAAGACAGCAGCTGTCTGAACCTAGCTGAAGGATTGGTCACCCAAATTGTACTTTGATTATAACATTTAACAAAGTTTATTGTAAAAACTAGTGGTCCAGCTCTCTCACATCACATGAACGTGGTAAGGTCAACCGGTCTCTCATTCTAATCAAAATCAGAACAAATCAATCTCATGATTCATGGCGTTACACTCATGCATGGCTCATAATAAACACTTATGAATGTGTTTGATGATTTCTGGTTCCTTTTAATTAATTGATTCTATCCATTTATATTGTGATCTTTAATACCAATTGCAGGATTTTCTAAATTTGCATGGTGTGTTTCATAATGTACTGTAATGCATCTACATGTAAATTGTTGAATCACACACCTGATGTCTTCTTATCATCATGCCTTCAGAGCTGCGACTGAAGAAGCTTGTTGACGAACGGGAGAGTCTACAAGATCAGGTGAGTGTTAAAATGATCTATGTTCTACGGTAATGCTTGCAGTTCTACATAAGTGTTTGTCTGTCTGTGTTGTTAGGGTGTAAATATGAAATGGTAATTGAGTATAAGTGTGTGTGTGTGTGTGTGTCCGTCTGTCTAACAGGTCAGGCGTCTGAAGTCTCAGTTGGACCAGAGGCAGAAAAACGGATCAGAGATTCCGGTTGCCGAAGGCGATGATGACCTCCTCGAGAACGGCCTAGACCCCCACATCCTGGACCTGCAGAGTGAGCCCCCATTCCCCCGAAACTTAAAAAAACAAAGTTTTCTAATAATCTTGTAATAATTTAGTAATCTAATAATTTAGTAATAGAGATTCTGTTTTGCACAGAATCTGATTAGATCCTTGAATTGACTTTTGAATCATTCACTCAACCCTATTCTCTTTTCCATGTTTCTATCCATAGCCAAATGTTTTATGCTGGAGCTGGTCGGCGTTGACGTGTGCTCTTTGCTCTTTGACACAGGGGACGCCAACCGACAAATCAGCGATCTCAAATTCAAACTGGTGAAATCAGAACAGGAAGTGACCGCTCAGGAGCAGAACGTACGAAACACCTTGTCCTACATCTTACTCATTTGTATCATTTGTCATTTGTACATAAATGAACCGCATGAGTTCTAGTCCACTAGTCTTCCTGGGGTCCACACACAACACAGCATTGGTAGTTTCTCCAAGTATTTAGCAGGCTGAAATAAAGTTCACTTTGCAAAGCATGAATCATGAAATGCATGAAACTCCAGAAAATAAAGACAATACGCTTCTGTTAACCTTTGACCTTTCCCTGCAGATCATACGGCTGGAGGGCCAGGTGTCGCGCTACAAGACGGCGTCGGAAAGTGCCGAAAAGGTGGAGGACGAACTTAAGGTGGAGAAACGCAAACTACAGCGAGAGGTAAGATGTCCTCTCGCTCTCTCTCTATACCAGGTTTACTGTCTTCTGTCTCTCTACCTATCATCCATACACTCCCCTAGGTATCTGTAGTACGTTTCACAATTGTTGTCTTTTTTGGTGTGTGGTTTAGAAGAATAAAGATACATATGGCCCTACTTACCTCTCTGTGTCTCTCTGTCTCTCCATCTGTCTGTCTGTGTCTCCGTCTGTCTGTCTTTCTGTCTCCCTCTCAGCTGAGGGCAGCCCTGGACCGTGTGGAGGAGGTGGAGGTGAGCAACAGCCACCTCTCCAAGCGCCTGGAGAAGATAAAGGCTAACCGCAACGCACTGCTCGCCCAGCACTGACTCTCTCTCTCTCCCTCTCTACCTTTCTCTCTCTCTCTACCTACCTTTCTCTCTCTCTCTCTCTTCTCTCTCTACCTACCTTTCTCTCTCTCTCTCTCTCTCTACCTACCTTTCTCTCTCTCTCTCTCTCTTCTCTCTCTACCTACCTTTCTCTCCCTCTCTCTCTCTTCTCTCTCTCTACCTACCTTTCTCTCTCTCTCTCTCTCTTCTCTCTCTCTACCTACCTTTCTCTCTCTCTCTCTTCTCTCTCTCTACCTACCTTTCTCTCTCTCTCTTCTCTCTCTCTACCTACCTTTCTCTCTCTCTCTCTTCTCTCTCTCTACCTACCTTTCTCTCTCTCTCTCTTCTCTCTACCTACCTTTCTCTCTCTCTCTCTTCTCTCTCTACCTACCTTTCTCTCCCTCTCTCTCTCTTCTCTCTCTCTACCTACCTTTCTCTCTCTCTCTCTCTCTCTTCTCTCTCTCTACCTACCTTTCTCTCTCTCGCTCAACCTCTCTCTCTCTCTCTTCCTGGAGCTCTCTGCGACCCGTCGAAGGCAAAGTGCAATACGGACGAGTTTGGAGTCTCGCCTCGCCTGCCAGGCGTATCCACGGCCCGTCACTCGTTGACCTACAGACAAGACAATCAAGGTCGCTGGACGTTTCCAGACAGACTGGTGGACTGATACACAGTGCACCATACACAGAGGGTACAAACCTGGCCTGTTTGGCTTGGGAAACCAGCACAAAGCTTTCCCAAGGAACTGCAGGTTGGGGTAAAAGCCGAATTTGATAGTCCCGGTTGAGTTGTGGATACCCAACCTCGCCAACGCTACGTTGAATGTGAAATCCATTCCCTGTGATTGGTGGAACTCTTTGCCCTGTTGGCAACCGACCTCCCCACCCCGGCAATGGTGATCCTGGATACAAACATCGGCAACAAAAAAGACCTAGGGGAACATTTATATACATATACATGTATCAATTATATACATATACATGTATCTTACACAACTGTGTGTAATATATATACCGTGTACCCTCATGGGTTTCAATGTGATGTAGCTTCACAACCCCTTCAGACCACGCCTCCCTCCCCCCAAGACTCAAGCAACATTTTGTTCATCTTTTGTTTCAAATCTCATTATTTCTGACTTGGAATTATCTAACCTGAATACGTGTATCCAATGCACTACACTTAGTTCTCCGAAAATACCGGTAAGAGTAGGAAAAACACAGGACATTATTTGTATTTTTTTTCATGTTTTATATCCTCTGGATGTGAACGCGTATCTCTGGGATTAAATAGAGGGTAGCAGTGTCATTTCTAAGGTCTTTGTTATGAGTGGCACTACCTCTTCTTGGACACTGGGATCACCATATCTTCCTACAAGCTAGAAGGAGAAGAGATTGCCTGGATTCTGCTGGATTTGGCATGGTCTTGCCTTGGTTTTCATGTAATTTCTTTATATATATATTTGGTTCCGCAGACTGGTGTTTCGTTTTATATCTTGCTTTTTATTGTTTGTAGATCTCAATGTTGGGGGTGGGGGGAAGGATTTATTTATTGTGACAACAAGGATTTACTCCTTTAAGGGAACTTAAACAGCTCAGCTCAGACTCACTCGATCGAGGTAGGCCGAACGCAGATTTTTTATTCTGGAACAATGTGTGAATGGTTAAATATAGTTAGAAAGGTTGACACGATTTGTAAACATAACTGCTTAGATGACATAATATAACAACAGCGACGTGAGGCTTCTTTACAATAGAAACAGTCCACATGGTTCTTGGGATGAATTATCACCAGCTAATAAATGGCAAAATAGGTTCTCCGTGGCAACCTTTCATTTTGAAATGCTTTGCCCAATGAATGACTGAACTATGTACCGAAGTATCTTTGCTTGTATGAACACAGAAAACTCCTACATTTTACTTCCATATTGACGCTACTGTAACCTGTCACAAGCTAGCCTGTACTTTGGAATCCCCAGAAGATTGCAGGGTTCCCTGTGCTGAGCACTTCAAATAAACTACTATCATACAAATCCACTGATGTTCTGCCTGGTAGCTCACACGGTAGCAGCCATTAGTAACTGATGTTCTTGGTGGTAGCTCACATTGTAGCAGCCTTGCCATTAGTAACTGATGTTCTGGGTGGTAGCTCACACTGTAGCAGCCATTGTTAACCGATGTTCTGGGTGGTAGCTCACATGGTAGCAGCCCGTAGTAACCAACCTTCTGCCATTACACTGGTAATCTGGGGGTCCGAGGTTGAAGTCCCTGTTCAGGTGACTCCTTATTGTCATTTAGCTTTTAATTAAGCTAGTTATGTGCTAATATATTGTTATACCTATTTGGAATGTGTGTATATGTTCACAACACACAAGTGAATTACTATGTTAGATGATTAGGCAAGAGACCTATATAGGCCCATTCTAAAGATGGATAGGGGTCAAATTGCAGTATTCAAAATTCACAATTTGAATACTATTTATTGTAGGTAATGCATTCTTCTGTTTCTTTGTACTGTTTCCAAGCGTGTCTGGTTGCACAACTGTGGCCCGCCTGATAAAATCCATATTTTTTTTACATTACAATTTACATTATTAAACTCTTATTAACACTGTATGTAACTTTGTTCCCTAGAATCTTCAATCTTGTTTAAAATCGGACCATATTGACACTACAACAGCAAGTAAATACTGCAGTGAAAAGGTAGCATTTTAAAGGGGGACCGCCTTCCATTCAGACTTAACGCCACTCCGACATTGACGTCTAATTGTCGTAGTGGCGGTGTAAGTACCATATTGGCTCGGCTACCAGATCGGCTCGGGGCAGTGTTGCCAGATTTGGATGAGCTAAATCCGCCCAATCACGTTCCAAAACCCGCCCACTTCAGCAAAAAACCGCCCAATAACGTTTTTCACAGGAAAACGTTGAATAAACATTAAATGCATGTTGTGGTTCTAGTGTTATATGCGCCAAGAGTTACTTCTAATGGCTGCAATGTTTTATGCTCCGTCCGGTTGAGGAGTAATAATAAACATCCCTGGGGATTTTACCATATCGACTCGTCCTTCTGATTACGCGGTAACGCTACGGTATTAAACAATTAAGCCCAAATGGCAAGTTCTATTTTATTATCACAGACCGTGCATGTCACAGAAAATGTGGAAAAATGCACTGCCTGTATCCCAGTGCCAGGCCCAAGAATTAACAGCAGTAACATCAACCACCTGCCTTTGCGTTAGTCCTAATAGCGTATGTGTGTGCGCGAGAAAGGTGTGTGTGTGAGTGACGTCAGCGAGTGAGTGGACGGGCGAGGAGAGTGAGCGGTAGCGTGTGCGTCTAGTGAAGAAGCGAACGAGTCCGGTAGAATAAAGTATCCATCCTGTCAATGATCGGTGGCCGCTTCATTCCGACCTATAAGCAGACACACTGCCGGTGAGGTGGGCTCTTAATTCAACGTTACAATAGCCTACCTGCAACGAGCTTTGCTGTCATCTGCTGGGGCAGGCGCGATCCACGATTTTAATTCAGGGTCGGTCTCCCATTCCTTTCTATAAAGTTTTTTATATTTCCCCCACTTCGGCATGATGCTTATTTCGCTAACAGAGTTGAGAGAGAGCGGGCTTTTGCCTCAGACTTCTGCGTCGGCGCACAACGGTTTGTTGATGTGACATCACGACGTGAAGTATATTGAAGTATAGGCCTACTGAGTTTTGTATTTGTACCGTTTTTAAACCATAAAATAACAGTTTGGTGTGCTGTTTTCACATTAGTAAAAAACCGCCAGATATTGGCAAAAGCAGCCCAAAATGTATATACCCGCCCAATGCATTTTTTCCCCGCGAGATGAAATCTAAAGTAGCCCAATTGGGCGGGAACCCGCCCAATCTGGCAACACTGGCTCGGGGTCCGTCGTCTGCTGATTACGTTACATACAATAAGGCTGAAAATGTGCCCAATCTGGCAACACGGACGGCTTATCTTAACAGCCAAGATGATTCCGAGGGATGTTTTGTTTTTAGAAGAAAACTATCCATACAAATAGGTTGGGAATGGTCTATGTTCAAAATGAAAGATCATTACAGGCTCTTTAATTTAAGCCATAAAATACCTTATTGCTGTAGATAGCGTATTGTGTGACGTAATCAGCAGACGACGGACCCCGAGCCGATCTGGTAGCCGAGCCAATATGGAACTTACAGCGGCGCTTACATTGTTTTCAATTTATTTGTTACCAGCATTCGTAGTGTTGATCAGCAGAGAAATAGGGTGTGTTCGAAACCGCATACTTGCTTACTACGCTTACTAACTATGACGTCAAATTGAGTAAGCGAGAACTTAGTAAGCGAGTTTAGGTAAGCGAGTAGTATCCGAATGTCTTCTACTTCCGGAAAGATTTTGAGTAAGCATCGCTAGCTTACTAGACGTACTAAACCGCCCCAGAATGCACTGCGTCTATTCAAAAGAACAGTGGAAGCAATGGCGCTAAACGGGGAGCCGCAGCAGCAGTGCTTTTAATAATTGTTTAATAATTGTTTTAACATATCACCGCAAATCCTTAGGTTGAAGGTGTACTGTGACGTTAAATGTGACGTTTATATATTTATTTATAATATTTATTAACGGCGCCCGGCCGGTAGGTTATTGACACGTACACCAAAGACGTTGACGTCGCCTAGCAACTGAAGACGCTGGGGTTGAAAAGTTACCGGACTACTTGAGGAGTGATGCCAAAGACGTCATTAGAGGCAAAAAGTCCTTTGTTTTCCTTGACAGCAGTCAATTATACCTAACAACGGTGAATTACTAAGGAATAATCACCGAGAGGCCGGGCAATAAACAGTTTGATATGCCCGGCTCGTGGACGGCTTACCGCCCGAGACGAAGTCGAGGGCGGTAACCTTCCGCGAGACGGGCATATCAAACTGTTTATTGCCCTGCCTTGAGGTGATTATTCCGTTTATACTACTTATGAGTAAGTGTTCCCTTCTGTTACATGGATAGAAATTTATCAATCCCCTGCAGGATAAATGTGTTAATGTTTGTCCCTATAAAACAATAATGGTAAAAAAAAATATAATACAAAACATGACGGTAACTCTAAAGTCAAACCGTCCAATCTGAAGGCTTTACTTAACCACTCCCCCTACTCACTTCCACCAATGCAACTAGTTTGTGACAGACCCAGAGGAACGCAACGCAAATTAAATGTGAACATGTATTGAGGCTTTATTAAAATCCCGGACGATTTGGAAATTTCACCCGGACGCATTTGATTCCTACCCTTCCACTGTCAAATAGCGGCGCAAGTTGTGTGGCGTCTGAGCGTGTGCATGGGTTGAATTGCGTGCGTCTCACGGAGAGCCCTGCGCAATGTGCAGCTGTCAGAAATGTGTTGTAATCACTTGTATTCCTCATAGCTCTCAGGCTGTGAGGTAATCAGCAGCCCGCGATCGCAGCTCCTCTGATGTGAATGCGTACAGAGCGCATATTCAGAGCCGGACAATGATGTCGTAGTAAAGCCCTCAGGTCTATTCTGCATGTATTAACTGTGGATAAACATCAACTGCACTGAAGTCATCATAACTTCATAAGTTCTCATTGTCAAATTATTATGAACACTATTATTGTTATTTGAAGCCATGTCAGTCTTGACCAGAGGTGGGTAGGAACGCGCTACATTTACTCCGTTACAAATACTTGAGTAACTTTTTGGATAAATTGTAATTTTAGGAGTAGTTTTATTGCAACATACTTTTACTTTTACTTGAGTAAATATTTGAAGAAAAAACTGTACTTTTACGCCGTTCCATTTGGCTACGTGACGGTCGTTACTTTGTTTTTTTGGATCTTTTCTTTTATTACATGCGAGATCTATTTCTATCACGACGTGAATATTCCTTAGCCCAAGTGAAGGAGTTCAAGTACCTCGGGGTCTTGTTCGCGAGTGGGGGTACTATGGAGCGTGAGATTGGCCGGAGAATCGGAGCAGCGGGGGCGGTATTGCGTTCGCTTTACCGCACCGTTGTTACGAAAAGACAGCTGGGTCGCAAGGCAAAGCTCTCGATCTACCGGTCGATCTTCGTTCCTATCCTCACCTATGGTCATGAGGGTTGGGTGATGGCCGAAAGGACGAGATCGCGGGTACAAGCCGCCGAGAGGCAATTGAATAACGCCTGCACACACACACAGGCACGCACGCACGCACAACGCAGAGTGGTAATCGGGGGAGTTGGGAAAATTCCCTGTGGCCCGTTAACGTTTCGGGGGGCGCCGGGTCAACGTCGCAACCAATTCGGTTGTCTAGAGGGGAGCGCCCCCTCCCGAAATGGCACAGCCCAGGTCGGCCTTGAATTGCGATTGGTCAGAAAGACGTTACAGCTGATGACAACATTGAACTCTCATGCAGGCTTGAACAGAGTGACACACACACACACACACACACACACACACACACACACACACACACACACACACACACACACACACACACACACACACACACACACACACACACACACACACACACACACACACACACACACACACACACACACAATGTTAGTTAACAGTTATACGTGTATTGGTTTTAATTAATATCATTTTGGATAAACCGAATTTATTTTAATTTTATTTAAAGGTTGATGTATTTAATTTTGCAAAGATTTAATTTGTTAATGTTTTAGTTCAAGGGTTATACATTTTTTTTTTAAAGACCTTATTTATTTTATTTAAAAGGATGTTATTTACATTATCTTTATTTGAACATTGCTGTTTTATATTTTGTTGGTGTCTATTTTGTACCGTTTGTGATGCTGTTTATTTAAAAAATAAATCGGAGAAACTCAGTACTTGTACTCTTGAGTACTTGAGTAGTCTTTTCACTGCATACTTTTTTACTCTTACTTGAGTAATTATTTTTACGAGTACTTTTACTTCTACTTGAGTAATTATAATCTTAAAGTAACAGTACTTTTACTTGAGTACATTTTTTAGCTACTCTGCCCTGTGGGTGGTGTGGTCCTCTGTGTCTGCTAGTGTCTATAATAAAGTAATATTTTTGTCGGCATTATCAAACGGAAGAACTTTTATTATGAAGAGCACAGGTCAATGAAGCACGCTAGCCAATAAGAGGACCCGCCCACCGGCGGAAACCAGGGGCCGTATATTCACAAAGCATTTTATCTTACCGCTAGGAGTGCTCCTAACTCGCGCTAAAACATTTTACGTAGGAGTTTTTTCTTAAAAGTTATTCACAAAGCCGCTGAGACCTACTCTTACTAAGGATAAATCACAAAGAGTGAACTAAGAGTGACGCGCCGTTGCTATGGATTACGTCAATTGTCGTGCACGAGTTTAGAAGCGGTCAGTTCGGTGATTGGTTGTTCAGACGAGCCCACTGAATCACCGAAAAACAAGGAAATAGCCTAGGCTAGAAATTAATTAAGTAGTTATAGTGCAGTTAGCAGAATACACGCATGATGACAATTTTGTGCAGACCACGATAATGACGTTGTAGCCTGCACGTTCAAGAGAGAGAGAAAGCAAACAATAAAAATACGTAAAATCTAAAAGAAAATAAATGTTACGAACTACCCAAGTGTTGACTGATTTGTGCCAAGGTGTTTACCTAAAATGTGTTTTCAAAGTGATCCCTAAATGCCTGTCCACTCGGTTCCACACGGCCAAATTCCTTGTAATGTTGATCGCCATCATCATCATCATCATCGTCTGGCTGTGGAATGTTCCTCCGCTTGCAAAGGTTGTGTAGAATGGCACATACAGTGATTACTGTGCTTGCCCTCTCTGGGGTGAGGCGTATTTCGCCGTGGAGGACATGAAACCGACGTTTCATATGCCCAATTCCTCTCTCCACAACATTTCGTGTATGTTTGTGTGCTCGCAAAGAGCCAATAGTGTTTTACGCATAGGACTAAGCGTAATCTGCGTAATCACTTACATGTTACACTTTAACTGTGCTCCCGGTTGTGGATTAAGGTAGGGTGTCTAGAGCCACGTCTTGCATGGATAGTCACCGTCACCCAGCAAGTGACACCCAACTGGTACATCTCAAAAAGCTGCCTCAGACCGCTCACCATTAAAATGCGCGAATCATGGGTAGCTGAAGATCCAGGCCACTTTGCAACAACATCCAGTAGGCTATGTTAAAATTTGCATCAAAAACAACCTGCGTGTTGATGGAATGCACTTTCTTTCCCACTATTGACGAACACGTCCTCGTCTTTTGATGGCGCAATTATTTTATTTTTATAAGTTATATATATTTTTTATAACTTATAATTTTTATAACATTTTATTTCGGGACTAATCGGATTATTCCTGTTAGTCGGGGATGTTATTGCATCGCGCATTAACTCCACAATAAGTTGAATACCCTAACATTTCGTCTCGCAGGCATTTTAAGATTCTTTGTGAATAGGTCTTACTGAGTTAGGAGTCCTCTTGAGGACTTTTAAGCTCTCCTAGATTTAGGTGCTACTTTTAGTCCTAAAATACTTTGTGAATTGCTCTTAGTGAAAAAAGTTAGGAGTCCTAAATTTAAGAGTGACACGCCCATTATTTTTAGGAGTTACTCCTAAATTCGCCAGTTAGGACCTACTTTTAGCCCTAAGATCCTTTGTGAATACGGCCCCAGATATTGAGTGGTAAACTCGTTTCGCTCAGTAAGAACCAAAAAACGAATAAACAAACTGAAATATTGATTTTCGTTTTTTTGACAAAACGTAGAAACGAATAAACAAACTGAAATCTTGATTTTCGTTTTCTTGTCAAAACGAAAAAACGGCTTGTTTTCTGGTTTCTGCTTGCGTCAATTATTCCCAGAAAACAGAGTAATAAAACGTACCTTGCTCCAATCACCGAACTGACCGCTTCTAAACTCGTGCACGAGAATTTACGTAATCCATAGCAACGGCGCGTCACTCTTAGGTCACTCTTTGTGATTTATCCTTAGTAAGAGTAGCCTAGGTCTCAGCGGCTTTGTGAATAACTTTTAAGAAAAAACTCCTACGTAAAATGGTTTAGCGCGAGTTAGGAGCACTCCTAGCGGTAAGATAAAATGCTTTGTGAATACGGCCCCTGATTCGTCTCCCACTCTGTTCAAATAAAAGTGTGCTACTGCTGCAAAGTCTCTTTGCTTTTGTCTTTTTCTTTTCTTTAATGTATTTGGAAATTACCTTTAGTGATGTTAACGAGATCTTATAAATGGCCTAAACACATAAAATGTGTATAATCAGTAGATAAAACACACTGATACAGTCGTTTGCAGTAAAGCACCACATCTCATACGAGTTGTGTATAAGTTGGCAGTTTACAAAGTAAAGCTGCTGCCTTTCGTTCTTTCAGCAGTGAATAAGCCAAGTTGGCAATTTAACGTCCTATAGACTCTGCGTTCTATATACGTTTGCTGTCATCAGTGTGTGGCAGGGCGAGGGGAGAAGCGGGCGTGGGGCGAGGTCACGTTAGGGACCACACCAAGCACAGCCCGTGTTCAGGAGGTTGCAGACAACGCCACCTTGGGACTTTCACCCAAAGATTTAATTTAGGACACGCAAGTAAGTTGACTCTAATGGCAGGAGACGTGGTTCACAGTTTTAACAATATATATTTTATTTAATTAATCCAATGGACTAATCACACAATAAACTGTTCTGACGGAGGCTGATGTGAATGGGGGGACTAGCGAAGGGAAGGGTCCAAATAATATAAATCACCCGGGTAAATGATAATCACACACACAAACACAAATCCCAGGGAAGCACAGCACACAGGAAGAAAAGGGACACCGCCGCCACCACAGACCTCTGTAAAGTAAAACAGACAAGAATCAAACACAATAAAACAAAACTAATACGAAACCAAAACGGGGCAAACAATCAATCCAAACAAAATATCCTTTGCTCAAAAACAGAAAAGAAAGTAAATAAACAAACTATATTCAAAGCAAAAGAAACCCAATGGCCAAGGCGGCACACTTATGAAAAATGGCTGTAACGGTTTCGGCCGTGGTAACACAACGCCAAATCTGTTGCAACGCTGTAGGCAACAGACAACAAACAGCGCTATAAACAAGGACAACAGACAAAGCTGTAAACACAACAGCGGACGGCGCTGTAATTGAAACTGCAGACGAAATATAAAGACAAAGCAGCAGGGTTCAGCCGTTCAGGTTGCTCAGTAGCCGTCCCTCATCTAAAAACAGAATGTATACAATTGGTAAAAATGTTTATTATTGAAATTACCGTATGGGCCCAATGCTGGATTAAAACACACTATACCTGTTGACTCGATTGGCGGCACACTGACGATAACAGGGGGAGGAGCCTACAGCTACATGCGGTACCTACAACCGAACCATTGTTAGCGCTAATATTTAATAATCAGATTGTGCAGACCAAGAGGACACTTACCAACGCAGGCCAACGGGAGTAGCGCACGCTAATAGTGGGGCACGGCAGCTCAAGCGCTCTGCAGCAAAGCAAATGCACCCAAGAGTCAACAACAACCTCAATAGGATCTCAGAAACAAAGCAGCAGCGTAACACCTTACCCGCCGCGAGACAACACTTCGGACCGGAAGTCATGCATGCAATTGAGCGCAGAGAGAGAGAGAGAGCACCGGGGAGACCTGCCTCCTTTATGTAGCGTTCCCCCTACCGGCTGCTATGCGCACTTCATTGAGTGTCTACTACTACAAGTGTTTAACAATGTTTCACGTGTATTAGTTTGATATTAAAATCTTTATTGAACGTATCGCATTTCAGACTCAAACGACGTCTGCTGCAGCTTTGTTCTCGTCGTCAGAAGATGATCCACCAGTCAGCACCAATGATGTCAACACCAGTCAAGCATCCTCCCTCTGGCCAAGCACAGTTTGTAAGTTTGTACAGCATATTGTCTCTAATTAAATTGTAAAACTACTGTAATCTGTTGAATTTAACATTGAAAATAAACCTCTTGTTTTACAGTCACCAGGCCTCAATACCAGTGCCAGTAGCCTTGAAGTTGGTGAAACCGACGAAAGCTATCAGCCTGAGTCAACCCTCACGCCCACATCGGCGTCGTCATCACAAGATGAATGTGTAAAGGACTGCCGTGAAAAGATTATTGGCAATTAATTCAGCCTCATGTCACTATTCAAATTCAAACATACTTGTGAGAATAGATGGCCCTTTTCTCTCGCATATTAACAGCCACGTTAACGGTAATACACTATGGGGGAGGTGGACATGTCTGCAAGGAACAACAATCTACACAACAAAGTAGTCGATTGGCCTGGCCTTAGTATCAGACTCAATGGCTCCAGTAGGAATGCAAATGTGAACTAGCTTTATGGGGTCAGAACAGTCTCATTAATAATGAATGCACAGAGAAGGATTCACGAATGTATTTTCTACCCATGACACAATTCTTTCATTTGTGAATAAAAAATACAATGTATCCTATCTCCTGCTTTGTCGACACCAAAGTTCAACATTAGAGACTTAGAAGGAGGTAACTGATAGGCAGCTAACTCATAGTGCAATTTAGACTTATAATAATTAATAAAAATGATGTATGACCGTTATTCTGACAGGGCCTATTGTTTTCATCTAAGGAAACAGTAGCTTAGTAGCTCCGCTTGTGAAATGTTGGTCGTCCAATAATATTATTTCTCGAATATACACTTGGAGCAACACTACTACTACAACAACGTGAATTTGAACCATTTATTACAAGAAATATAAACAAAGATATATGTAAACAATGAAACTTATAGTTCCTCCGGAGCGTCGTCAGCTTCTTTGTGCCCGCACTACTGGCCGTCCGGAGCTGGATATTTTAGTCGGATGGTCTGCACGACGCAAGTAGGTAAAACGACACGACAGCCTCGGCCCAATCTCTCGCCTTGCAGGACCCATTCCAGAAAGTCCCGGTAGGCTGTTAGGCGATATGGTCTAGACAAAACAATGAGCACACAGATAGAGAAAAATGTTCTTTACCGTTCAAAAATATGAGTTGGTTTCTAACGATACAAAGATTAATGAAAAGTGACATTACGATTTAAACATGTTCAATAAAAGGATAATAGAACGGGGAAAGGTTACCTCTTAAGGTTGGGGCACAGTGCACTAAATAAAACAATGAATTTGATAGGTAAACACCACACTGGATTATGTGAGGGGTGCCAGGTAGAGGAGACAGTGGAACATGTTTTAATGAACTGTAGTGGTTATGGGATGGAGAGGGAAAGTATGAAAAATCAATTGAGAGAATTGGGTATGCAGGAGTTTACTTTGGAAAATATTTTAAGATTAATGAAGAGGAATTGTATAAAAGTATTGTTCGGCTTTTTAAGAGAAACAGGGTTATATGATAGGATATAGAGTAGAAAGAATGTGTGAATGAGTGAGTATTTGGATATTTTTTGTTAACTGGATCAGAAGAGGGCGGTAATGAACCAAGTTGTGGATGCCAACCGCCGTAAAACCCCAAGAAGAAGAAGAAGAAAGGTTACCTCCCCTTTCTCTGCTTTGCCCGCCCAGAGAATTTGTCCCGACCGCCCATGAGAAAAGGAGCTACGACCGCGTGGGCTCAGCATACACATTACACACAGTTCTTTCCTGGAGAGACATCATAGCTTGCAAGCATGGCAGTTGCTCAGTGTTGGGATGTACAAATGATCACAAAAATGTATGTTTAGTTCCTTCATCCGAGCCTATTTTCTCTGGAAACGCGCCAAACATTTCACCGACTTCCTCAACTTGGTCCAATACAAAGCTGGACTTGCTGAACGTTTGGAAATGGAGTCCGGATCTGTACCAACTCTCCTCGGCTCAGCTACAAACCTCGGACAAGTAAGTCAACTACCTCTATATTATTGTGTTGCTTTGCTGTATATGGTTACCTTGTTACCCTAGCATTAGCTCTACAGCTACCAGCCCAGTTACTGTCTCTAATGTAAAGGTAGATGGCATCAGGTATGTGTGTGAATACACGCACTGTAATGCGAGTGTTGTACACTTCTGTTATTTGGATAACCGTTCTGTCTGAATGGGCACCTCTGCAAACCAGGGGGATCACACGAGAAGTTCAGCAAAGGGGGTACAGGCACTGATCTCTGCTGCTTAGATACCAAGGGAATGTCCCGAATCTTTAAGAATGTCTGCTCACCCTACTATAAATTAATACAACTGTCTTTTTCCAGCTACGTGACCGCAGTAGTTGTAGCGTTTTCACAACCCTCTACCATCACCTCGTTTTCACTTTGAGCACTCCCCTCCCTCTACCCCTTAAAGAGCGAATTAGCTCTTTTCAGGCTGCACTTGAAAATAAGAATTTGGTTTTTAATTTGCTTGCCTGGGTAAATAAAGGTTGATAATAATAATGACCACCGTTACAGCTCGCAACTTACGGTCTGAAATGTGTCCCCGGATGCAGCATAATGTTATACATCGATCTGGTACGAGTTCACAGGTAGTGAGTTGCGGGTTGGACTGCCATTCCAGGGCCCACTCATATTTTCCCCATCACACCTGATTCAAATCAATGGGTTATTAGCAGATTTCTGCAGAGCTTGATGTAATTCTATTGAGATGATGCAATGAACTTTTCAGATAAACGAAATATGCAAACAAATAAATTATATAAATTCATTTGATCATTTCATAGATCTAATTTTAAGTATTAGGCTAATATAATTCACTAAACATGCTTATCTTATGTCTTCTTACAACTTGCACCTGGAATGCATACAAAGTAAATTGAGTACTAATTTTACCTTGTTGTCTCTACACAGGCCAGCTCATCAAGTGTTTACATTCAGCAGCTTCTCTCAAGGGATGTTGCCTGCCATACAGACCACCTGGAAACACATACTGTAGCCAAACGGCTATCCTTAAAGACTCTGCGGTCCCACTTTACAATTGAAGGTATGTACTTTCCACCCTGAGTACATTTACTTGATGTAGTAGATTCTAGGCAGCATAGATTCTAGGCTGATGCTAGACTCTAACTGCGCTAAAAAGCTCTTTGGAAAAGCATCATGACCAGCGCCCTGTTAAACACGAGTCAAACTTGGGAGTTGTATTTCAAAGATGGAATCAGTCAAGAGCCCAGAAGGGTTTCAAGACCGATATCACATGAGCTGGTTTATTATTCTCAAAGATCAATGAATTCACAATTTATGAATGTTAGCTGATCAGCCTACAGGGTAGGACACGTTGTCATTTGTGCTGTGCTCCAATATCCATACTTCCATGAGTTCCCTTAAACGTAGTACACTATCCGTACTCGCATGACTTGTCTCATGTCATGTTGTGCTCGGATCATTTTGCGCTGGTTTTTCGTTCAGTGTCCTCCACCTGGCCCCCGCTTGAGCTTTGAGTATAGGGGGGATGGTGCTGGAGGAGACATCTCTCTCCAAAACTCTGAATCTTTGTCTGCAGTACACATTTTAAACCCTCGGTCTCAATGTTACATAAACATTAGGGCTGTAACAATAAACCAACTCACGATTCGGTTTGTATCAAGATTTTTGACCCACTGTTCGATACTTCCCACGATTTTTTTTAATCTTAAACAACACTTGTATAACAATAAACTTAATGTAACATTTAATAAAAAATATTTTGGAACACTGATCAGATTTGAACAGAAAGAATACTATTAATGCATCGCTACATTAATAAATAAATAACCAAAGATTGCTGTTGGAGGATGCTTGCAGGTAGGCAAAAACCCTCAACTAGTTTTGTGGTTTAGTCAAATATCCTATTATGGATTCTTATTAGGCTATGTAGCTTAAATAATGACATAATCAGGCCGTATAGAATGCAACATGTTTAATAGCCTAACTTTCAAATAGATGGGGAAAAAACATGAACGTCTGATTCGCGATAACGAGGCACTGTTACGAGTAGCGTATGTATGTGTGTGTGAGTGAGTGACGTCAGCGAGTGAGTGGACGAGTGAGGAGAGCGAACGGTAGTGTGTGTGTCTAGTGAAGAAACAAACGAGTCCGGTAGAATAAAGTACCCATCCTGTCAATAATCGGTGGCCGCTTCATTCCGACCTATAAGCAGACAACTGCCGTTCAAAGCACACAAAACAATAGAGACAGGATCACACGGGCTATTTTTTCGCATTTGTCCCACTCTGGATAAATGTCGTTCATATCGTATAGGAGGACTTCGCAGGCTGTGGAGAAATGCAATCCTCCGTCGCCACGGAGAGCTGTCATCACAGAGAGGGCTTCTCGTCGCAGACTTACGGCATTGATAAGAGGGGGCGGTGTCAGCAGACTATTATTTAGACAGATTATTAGCAAATTTCCATCTGACAATTTGACCGGAGAGTTAGAAAGGGCGTATCGTGCTTCTGCCTTCTCACACCGCGAGACAGGTTTGTGGTTTTGAGTGTCATGATTCCGGTTTCGATATGCATATCGTTACAGCCCTAATAAACATGCATTTAAAAAGTTTATTTCATGTGTACAAATACACACTTCCTCCTTTTATGCAAACAGTGTATCAATACGATTACTTGGTCTTTTTTTCCTCCCTCTGCAGAAGACTGTGATGCCTTTGGAGACCGTAGCACGCAGCGCGGCGCCACCTCAGAGAGTCTGGGTGTGGACGGCCCTGGCTCCTCCCACATGTCCAGTCACAACGGGGAGCTGCGGATCCTGAGCGTCTACGGTAAAGGGGAGGGCCCACTGGCGGTGGACGGCCATGACACCCTCTTCACCGCGTCAGAAGTGGAGGCCCTGAACTCGCTGTCTGCGGACCACAGCGCGGCCAAGAGCCTGGAGCGCGGCGAGCGGCTGGTCTGCCACGAGGAGCTGAGTGTGCAGGTTGGAAATCATCTTCTTATTCAGCATCCAAATGAGAGGCGTCCTCTGCTACAACTCCAGCACACATCCATAGAAAGCACACTCCTTTAGGATTTAATGAGTCGTAAGTGTAGCCTGGCTATTGCCAGACTCGTTGGTCTGGGGAAGCTGCTGTCATTGTCTTCAGCACAAGAGGCTTGATCAACTTGTTCAACTGACTCTGTACGCAAATGTCTGCTTGCCGTCGCTTCCCTTTCGTCATTGTGTTTAACTAGCCAATAGGGTGCCAGGGGGAGAAGCCAACTTTGTGATTGGCGCTGTTGCACCAAAATTGTACCACCTACGTAATTCGCGTTCGAAACATTACGTCATCGTTCGACACGATTGTCCGTTGCTAGGCAGGTTTCAAAAAACGTTCGCTGATGTTGCCAAAGAAGAAATAACAGTAAATAATAGAGTAAATAATACAGACAACACTTTTTTTTACTTTATATTTGTAATGTATTGAATATAGCTAGTAAATTGAGCGTTTTAAATTGTATCATAGTCTAGCTAGCTTGTGTTAATACACTCAGTTTACTAGCTAAATGCCATTTAACAATTACGTCCAATGCAAATATAAAGTTAGCAACGCTAATAAATGTCATTTGTAAAATAAGTGTTATCTGCTTGATGTTATTTCGTCTTGCGACGCTCAATGAATGAGCGCAAATGTTTGAATATTCATGAACCTTCCTACGTCATCGTTAGACGCGATCGTCCGTTGCCAGGCAACGTTCGACGCGATCGTCAGTTGCCAGGCAGGTTTGGAAATTTCGAACGCAGATTACGTAGGCGGTACAAGTTTCGCCCCCAGTACAATTTGGGTGTGACAGCTTCTCCAAAAACGTATCGGAAGCAGAAAGATATGAATTGCTCTTCTCCAGACCCTTCTACAGGGCGAATTCAAATCGCCGTCAGAACAAGTTGGGGGAACCCAGTCTATCGTAAATGGGGATTAACAACTATTCTGAGCAAATGAAAGGAAATGAAAATGTGTTTCCTTCTTTATGTGGAAAGCAGGAGACCCCAGACACCATTTCAATCAAGGTTGAAGACGATATTGGTGGAGGCATGCCCGCTGTAGGTTAGTAATACACATTGCATCCATGCAAGTAAACTGACCTACCAACTGAGAATGTAATCCATTCTAACTGTTCTGGTCCTCTTTTGAAAAGCATCATGACCGGCACCCTGCAAAAACACAAGGACTACTATACAGTTTATAGTAGAATGATTTACATCTTCTTCATGGCAGATGTCAGGAATGCTGAATCCGCTCTGATTCCCAGTATAACTACAGTATTGGTAAAGCAGGTGATCGGAAACCATAGATGACCTGGGTTGTGTCTTGATGACCTCCCCACCTCCTTAAAAGGTGGAGACGTAGCGGTGCCTATTCAGCTGAAGCCTTTGACCCTTGACCCCCCCAAGGGGAACAAGGGAAATGCATAATAAACAAAAAGACGTTAGAAAGAAAGTGTCAAAATATACTTCTTCTAATGCATCAGTGTGTGCAAGTACATGCTGTGTCCCTTTGTGCAAATAATTAATTAATACCATTACTTTCTCTGTCTTTGTTTTCCTCTCTGAAGACGACGGCAATGAATTCAGAGACTGCAGCACGCAGCGCGGCGACACCTCAGAGAGTCTGTGTGTGGACGCCCCTGGCTCCGCCCACATGGCCAGTCACAACGGGGAGCTGCGGATCCTGAGCGTCTACGGAAAAGGGGAGGGCCCACTGGCGGTGGATGGTTTGTGGATGGTTTCTCCCAACAATGCCAATATGATGGTACACATGAGGACCCGACCAAACAAGAAGCCGTACGGGTGCGGCCAATGCAAGAAGCGCTACATACGGGAAGACTTCCTGAAGATCCACATGAGGACTTGCTCTCGGAAGAAGCCCTACAGCTGTGAACAATGCACGAAGAGCTTCAGTCAGAAAGAAAAGCTGAAGAGCCACATGAGGACTCACACCGGGGAGAAACCCTACAGCTGTGACCAATGCACGAAGAGCTTCAGTGAGCTAAACGTACTGAAGAGCCACATGAGGACTCACACCGACGAGAAGCCCTACGGGTGCGACCAATGCATCAAGCGCTACAGATGGAAAGATTCCCTGAGGATCCATAAAATGACTCACTCCGGGGAGAAGCCCTACAGCTGTGACCAATGCACAAAGAGCTTCAGTCAGCAATACGAACTGAAGAACCACATGAGGACCCACACCGGTGAGAAGCCCTACAGCTGTGACCAATGCACGAAGAGCTTCAGTCAGCTAAACGTACTGAAGAACCACATGAGGACTCACACCGACGAGAAGCCCTACGGGTGCGACCAATGCACGAAGCTCTTCAGTCAGAAAGGCAAGCTGAAGAGCCACATGAGGACTCACACCGGAGAGAAGCCCTACCGGTGTGACCAATGCACGAAGCGCTTCAGTCAGAAAGGCAACCTGAAGATCCACATGAAGACTCACACCGGGGAGAAGCCCTACAGGTGTGACCAATGCACAAAGCGCTTCAGTCAAAGTGACTACCTGAAGAGCCACATGAAGACTCACACCGGGGAGAAACCCTACAGCTGTGACCAATGCACGAAGCGCTTCAGCCATAGCTCGTCCCTGAAGATCCACATGAGAACGCACTCCGGGGAGAAGCCCTACAGCTGTGACCAATGCACGAAGAGCTTCAGTCTGCAAAACGCACTGAAGCGCCACATGAAGACTCACACTGGGGAGAAACCCTACAGCTGTGACCAATGCACTAAGAGCTTCAGCCAGAGCTCGTCCCTGAACGTCCACATGAGGACTCACACCGACGAGAAGCCCTACGGGTGCGACCAATGCACGAAGCGCTACAGAGGGAAAGATTCCCTGAGGATCCACAAAATGACTCACTCCGGGGAGAAGCCCTACAGCTGTGACCAATGCACGAAGAGCTTCAGTCAGCAAAAGGTACTGAAGAGCCACATGAAGACTCACACCGGGGAGAAACCCTACAGCTGTGACCAATGCATGAAGAGCTTCAGCCGGCAAAACGACCTGAAGAACCACATGAGGACTCACACCGGCGAGAAGCCCTACAGCTGTGACCAATGCACGAAGAGCTTCAGTCAAAGTAACGAACTGAAGGGCCACATGAGGACTCACACCGGTGAGAAGCCCTACGGGTGTGACCAATGCACGAAGCGCTTCAGTGAAAGTGGAAACCTGAAGAGCCACATGAGGACTCACACCGGCGAGAAGCCCTACAGGTGTGACCAATGCACGAAGCGCTTCAGCCATAGCGTGTCCCTCAACGTCCACATGAGGACTCACACCGACGAGAAGCCCTACGGGTGTGACCAATGCACGAAGCGCTTCAGTTCGAAAGGCATGCTGAAGATCCACATTAGGACTCACACCGGCGAGAAGCCCTACAGGTGTGACCAATGCACGAAGCGCTTCAGCCAGAGCTCGTCCCTGAACGTCCACATGAGGACTCACACCGACGAGAAGCCCTACGGGTGTGACCAATGCACGAAGCGCTTCAGTTCGAAAGGCATGCTGAAGATCCACATTAGGACTCACACCGGCGAGAAGCCCTACAGGTGTGACCAATGCACGAAGCGCTTCAGCCAGAGCTCGTCCCTGAACGTCCACATGAGGACTCACACCGACGAGAAGCCCTACGGGTGTGACCAATGCACGAAGCGCTTCAGTTCGAAAGGCATGCTGAAGATCCACATTAGGACTCACACCGGCGAGAAGCCCTACAGTTGCGACCAATGCACAAAGCGCTTCGCTCGGCATGACACCCTGAACGTCCACATGAAGACTCACAGCGGCGAGAAGTTTAATTTCTAACGCAAGGTTAGTTTTATTTCTAACGTTATGGGAATCAGGCCCTTTGTCCAAAATTCCGAACTACCACGTCAAAGGGATTCTTTGACGCCTGTATCCAGGTGCTGTTTTTTTTCATCATGATTAAACGCTTTCCAACTTTGATTCGCCATGTTTTTATTTTTGAGAAATGATGTCTGTGATGAAGAATGACTTAGTTCTCGGACACTTCTGACTGCAAAACATTTGATTTATTTTTAGAGCTTAATCATGGGAAGAAACAGGCAGCAAATTGACCAAGCATTTGTTCAGTAAGTTGCAAATGCAAACTATCTTAATGCCTTTTAATTAGAGGGGACGGGAGGTATCTCTAGGTCCAAGGAGAATGTATATAAATTACTTTAAATTGATTAATTATATAAACAGGGTTCATGTAATTTGTATACAATTGTATATTGAAGTTACGTTTTGATATTTCCACAACTATGTCATTACCTCTACCTTTGTTATTAGAAAAAGCCTGCAAAGTTCACCTGTGAAATAGACTGCAATTAAACCCCACATTATACATGATTGTGTTCATTTCACTAACCTTTTGTCATGTCCTTAATGCCAACTACCTCTTGTTTTGACTTTCTAATTGTTGTCTTTCTACTGCCATTATTTTCTAATTCATATCTTGTACCACAATAGGCAATCGTGGTTGAAGAGGATCCACTTAAAAAAGGTCCCTGGTTAAATGTCTAGATCTCGATGCTTGAGTCAGTTCATGCAGGTCCTCCTAGAGTGCAGCATTATTCTAATGGGACAGAGGAAGATTCCTAGCATTGGTCACCCTTCACTCCTTGTTTGCCGTGGCGGCTGGTGATCTGGGGCCGTTTTCACAAAGGATTTTAGGGCTAAAAGTAGGTCCTAACTGGCGAATTTAGGAGTAACTCCTAAAAATAATGGGTGTGTCACTCTTAAATTTAGGACTCCTAACTTTTTTCACTAAGAGCAATTCACAAAGTATTTTAGGCCTAAAAGTAGCACCTAAGTCTAGGAGAGCTTAAAAGTCCTCAAGAGGACTCCTAACTCAGTAAGACCTATTCACAAAGAATCGTAAATGCCTGCGAGACGAAATTTTAGGGTATTAAACTTGTTGTGGAGTTGATCGCAATGCAATAACGTCCCCGACTAACAGGAATAATCCGATTAGTCCCGAAATAAAATGTTTAGCCATACTACGTTATTTAGCAACAGGTGCAATGCAACTTTGCAATGCCGACGACTTAAAAATATCGCAACCATCAGTCAGCCGTGCCATAAACTTTCCTTTGGACATTCAACAATTACACAGGATCAAAGCCAACTTCATGGCAATTGCAGGTATGCCCAGTGTGGTCGGTGCTATTGACGGGACGCACATAAAAATAATTGCGCCATCAAAAGACGAGGACGTGTTCGTCAATAGGAAGAAAGTGCATTCCATCAACACGCAGGTTGTTTTTGATGCAAATTTTAACATAGCCTATTGGATGTTGCTGCAAAGTGGCCTGGATCTTCAGCTACCCTTGATTCGTGCATTTTAATGGAGAGCGTTCTGAGGCAGCTTTTTGAGATCTACCAGTTGGGTGTCACTTGCTGGGAGACAGTGACTATCCATGCAAGACGTGGCTCTAGACACCCTACCTCAATCCACAACCGGGAGCACAGTTTAAGTATAACATGTAAGTGATTACGCATATTACGCTTCGTCCTACGTGTAAAACACATCGTATTGGCTCTTTGACGCCTTTTATTTGTTGAATCCATATTTATTATTGTTTACTGATTTCTTCCATATATGCTAGAGCACACAAAAATACATGAAATGTTGTGGAGAGAGGAATTGGGCAGGTGAAACGTCGGTTCATGTCCTCCACGGCGAAATACGCCTCACCCCAGAGAGAGGGCAAGCACAGTCATTAATGTATGTGCCATTCTACTCAACCTCTGCAAGCGGAGGAACATTCCACACCCAGACGATGATGATGGCGATCACCATGACAATGAATTTGGCCGGCATTTAGGGATCACTTTGAAAACACATTTTAGGTAAACACCTTGGCACAAATCAGTCAACACTTGTGTAGTTCATAACATTTATTTTCTTTTGAATTTTACGTATTTTTATTGTTTGCTTTCTTTCTCTCTTGAACGTGCAGGCTACAACGTCATTATCGTGGTCTGCACAAAATAGTCATGCGTGTATTCTGCTAACTGCACTATAACTATTTAATAGGAATTCATTTCTAGCCTAGGCTATTTCCTTGTTTTTCGGTGATTCAGTGGGCTCGTCTGAACAACCAATCAGAGCAAGGTACGTTTTATTACTGTTTTCTGGGAATAATTGACGCAAGCAGAAACCAAAAACCAGCCGTTTTTTCGTTTTGTCCAAAAAAACAAATCAAAATTTCAGTTCGTTTATTCGTTTTTTGGTTCTTCTTACCAAAACGAGTTTACCACTCAATATCTGGTTTCCGCCGGTGGGCGGGTCCTCTTGTTGGCTAGCGTGCTTCATTGCCCTGTGCTCTTCATAATAAAAGTTCTTCCGTTTGATAATGTCGACAAAAATATTACTGTATTATAGACACTAGCAGACACAGAGGACCACACCACCCACAGTCAAGACTGACACGGCTTCAAATAACAATAATAGTTTTCATAATCATTTGAAAATGAGAACTTATGAAGTTATGATGACTTCAGTGCAGTTGATGTTTAGCCACAGTTAATACATGCAGAGCAGACCTGAAATCGCTGGCTGCTGAATTCCTCACAGCCTGAGAGCTATGAGGAATACAAGTGATCACAACACATTTCTGACAGCTGAAAATTGCGCATTTGTTGACCTTTATCCATTTAAAGTAAACAAATTATTTCTTGTTGAAAGATATTTTATATTCTTTTCATATTATTTACTGATGGTGTTTACAGAATGCGAGTGCGTGTTATATTGAAAGCGAGGCTGAGTGTGCCTATGAATATAGGCTACAGTGAGTTTTTTAAGGTGCTGTACAAGCAAATCATATTGTCTACTCTGTACAGTGACAGGGAGTGTAAAGTAACCTACTTCATTCAATATCGAATAGGCTACTGTAGCCTACACTATGTACAAATGGTTTTGCTCATGGCAGTTGTGACAGTCATTTTAACGTGTTGGCAGGCAAGCTTCACTCATTCCAGGATGCATTATGCGTTGTCCTGCCTACTTGGAACATGTTTTGGAATGGATCTATAGTAGCGTATAGAAATTTGCTCATAACAGGCCAGCTGGAATACAAAGCAAACTCTTTGTATTGCAGCTGTTTTTTTTGTGATGTTTTATGATGTTTCAATGTTGCGTTGGTAATGTGTTAGACAGCTTAGATGTTATGTTTTGTTAACCTGATTCCTATCCCACTCTGTTTAAGTAAAAGTGTGCTACTGCTGCCAAATGTCTTTGCTTTTGTTTTTTTCTTTTCTTTAATGTGTTTGGAAATGACTTTTAATGATGTTAACTAGATCTCATAACTGGCCTAAACACATAAAAAATGTGATATACCCTATACCGTTTGACTATAAGACCTCTATAAGAATCTCTATTCATGTAGTCAGTCAATGATCAAACTAGTAGCATGAATAGGAATTACAGTCCAAGCGGGTTAGGCAAGGCAAGGCAATTTTATTTTTATAGCCCGTTTTTACAAACAGTTTGTCTCAAAGGGCTTTACATAGCATGAGCATCATAACAACATCCTCTTCCCTTAAACCCTCACATCGACTGAGTAAAAACTCCCAGGAAAACCAAGGGGAAAAATTGCAGTTCGTTCAGACTGGGGATGGAGCTGTGGAGAATATGTGGAAACACAGAGAGAATGCGAGACGCCAAGGCCAAACTACAAGGTGCGAAAGGTGAGGGGGGGGGGGGGGGTCTGCCTCTCTGACCCATGGGGAGAGCTGGTTCCACAGTAAAGGAGCCCAGTAACTGAAGGCTCGACTTCCCAGTCTGTTTTTAGAGATAATGGGAGTCACTAACAGACCTGCATTCTGGGAGCCAATAAAAATCTTGGATAAGTCATAATAAAGGTAATGATTCATTATTGTGCATTTAAAGATGTATATTATTACATTGCAGCATTATTTGGGGATGACAATACAAGACTTTCAAAACACGTTCCAAGTAGGCAGGACAAAGCATTATACATCCTTGAATGAGTGAAGCTTGCCTGCTGACATGTTAAAATGACTGCCACAACTGCCATGAGCAAAGAGCAAAACCATCTGTACATAGTGTAGGCTACAGTAGCCTATTCAATATTGAATGAAGTAGGTTACTGTACACTCTTTGTCACTGTATAGTAGTCAATATGATTTGCTTGTACAGCACCTTAAAAAACTCACTGTAGCCTATATTCATAGGCACACCCAGCCTCGCTTTCAATATAACACACACTCGCATTCTGTAATCACTGTCAGTAAATAATAATATGAAAACAATATAAAATATCTTCCAGCAAGAAAAAATTATCTGTTTACTGTAAATGGATAAAGGTCAACAGATGCGCAATGCAGGGCTCTCCATTTTTGAACTGAGTTCAGAGTGAGATTTTGTCGGGGGGGGGGGGGGGGGGATATATTAATATGTAACTGCATACACATTTTTTCACAGACATGGTGACTAATGTATGATAGTAGGCCTTATTGGCCCTTAACACTAATATTCAGACACAACACTGCCTCAAAAGGATATTGGTCTAAGCAACACCAGTAGAGGCATATACTTTCCCTGAACTTTTAAACGTTGCAAACGTGCAAAACATATATTATATTTACGCGGCATTCAGTCCAATGCTTAAAAATATATCTGTGCCATTCAGTAGGCCAATGCTGTGGTAAAGTGTGCAAAGTATGAGTATGAATATTTGATGGAGTATGACGGCCAACATAATAAAACAATTCAAATACTTTAATAATTAGCCTTTTTTCTTATTCTTATTGCATGCTTATTAAATGTATGCTCTGTTTAAGTTCATCTCCCTCGAAAAGTAGTTCCCTTTAGAACTACGGTGAATAACGTTAGCTCAACTGTAGGTAACGCGTTTCTATAGCAACCACACAAGGTTGCAACTGATCACTAGTTTAAACAACGTAGTTGTTACATTCGTATCAAGTCAGCTTTAATGACGATCGATCAATCATGCACTCCTTGGTTTATTTTTACAACGGACCTCATGTTTGAAATGTATGTGATAGAAAACGATACAAGAGGCGTATTGATCTTCTGTGCTCAGTCAGCAGCAAGTAGAACCGACAAATCAGCGGGCAATATGCCGGATTAATGCACCCCTCCCAGCCAATCAGAATCGAGCATTCTTAAATGAATTAGAATAATCAAATATAATACACCGCCGGAAGTTGTGAAGAGCCCATACAAGTAAACTGAGCATTCCATTGCATTGAGAAGACCAGTGTAATAAGTAAGGAATAATCACAGAGAGGCCGGGCAATAAACAGTTTGATATGCCCGGCTCGTGGACGGCTTACCGGCCGAGACGAAGTCGAGGGCGGTAACCTGTGTTGATTACGCGTCCCCGGCGTAATCAACGCCTATGTCCAGTCCTCTATTCCAGCAACTTCAATGTATTTTCGTTGTCATAATAACCATTTGCCAAAAGCTTTCATTGTCAGTAAATTATATCTAATCATATGCATTTTATCATGGTCATGCACTCCTTGGTTTATTTTTACAACGGACCTCATGTTTGAAATGTATGTGATACAAAACGATACAAGCGGCGTATTGATCTACTGTGCTCAGTCAGCAGCAAGTAGAACCGACAAGTCAGCGGGCAATATGCCGGATTAATGCACCCCTCCCAGCCAATCAGAATCGAGCATTCTTAAATGAAGTAGAATAATCCATAATAATTGTGGTGGGTACAAAATGAATCTTGACGAAATCTGGTGGGGACGCGTCCCCGGCGTAATCAACGCCTATGTCCAGTCCTCTATTCCAGCAACTTCAATGTATTTTCGTTGTCATAATAACCATTTGCCAAAAGGTTTCATTGTCAGTAAATTATATCTAATCATATGCATTTTATCATGGTCATCATATACTGTGTTATATAAAGCTGATAACATATCAATCATATTAAATCATCATGTCAATCTGTCATACAGCATACAATCAGAACACCACTTCCGTCATATCAATGTTAGTTGCGTTGAACAGCGCTCATCAACGGGTAGACAGTGCATTCGTGTGGCGACAAGCAGTGCATAATGTATAATGCAACAATGACTATATTTGCCATTCCGCCCACTTACAAAATAAACTGCAATTCCCACTGGATTAGATGCTTCATGAACCACCTCCAGAACGGATGCTTGTTGACATTGTGTCTCTGTTAGGGATATTGTTCCGAATACCCCTATGCATTTGTGTGATTTATTAGCCAGACAATAATGTGCCCTTAACACTAGGTGGGCACACATTCCATTTTTTTTACATTGACGCATACTCGCATATCGCTCTAGGTCATTCCACCATCTGTCGTTATTACCGCTTACCGAGACGGTCGCCATTTAGCCACCCGGCCGATTACGTCCGCCAGGCAGAATTAGCTTATCGAGTCCCATTATGCTTGGCACCCACATTGCCGCATGCAGCTATATTTTATCATTATTATTATTATAATTATATTTTTATTGTTATTACTTTTTCAAATTGAATTGAGGATTTCATTGTTACTTTGCATACTAAAATACACTTTGAATAACACATTAAATGCATAATGAATTGTCAATTGCATAATGCAATAACTTATTGAATTGCAAATTGCATTGTCACTTGAATTTTGCGTCATATATGCTTCCATAGGTGCCTTTTAGATACGTGCAGTCACGTGGTCGTTCACCGGTAGAAGGCGGTGAATATCTGCGGTTGTGTAGACTCTACGGTAAAGGGGGGTTGGCGTGTGGTGCTCATGGGTCAGATATGACCGTCTCTCTGTCTCTCACCTCAGGGTTCCCCGGCACTGCCGAAGCAAACCACACGGCTCCACGTGGCGCTATAGTTGGTCCCGTCACCGCACCGAGAGGGGAGGGAGGAGGAGAAGCTTTCTGTCTTCTGTTTCTCTGTTCTGTTGTGTTCGTTGCTTTAAGAAAAACACGAGCCAAGAAAGAACAGAGGAGGAACAACCCAAAAAACAAACCTGCTGGACCTGAGTGAAGGAGTGTGTGTGTGTGTGTGTGTGTGTGTGTGTGTGTGTGTGTGTGTGTGTGTGTGTGTGTGTGTGTGTGTGTGTGTGTGTGTGTGTGTGTGTGTGTGTGTGTGTGTGTGTGTCGTCTGCGGACACATACTTTATACATTTATGGGTTTAAGTCCAGGAGATAAGCCTCATAAAACGTCCATCGTTGCCTCAATATCAAATCATGAACCATAAAAGCACATATAACCTGGACACAAAGAGATAGGGTCGGTTTTATAAAGACTGTGGTGAAAGAAACTCGCATCAGTTGTTGGAGAATCCCTCTTCTGGGCTCTGTCTCTGGGTTCCTTCCCACTGGCTTTTTAGTGGAGAGTTTCCTTGTCCTATAGAGCGCTTGGGGCTCTCCCCCTCTTTCTACCTACCTGCCTCTCTGTCTGTCTGGAGTGGCTACCCATCTATTCTGCAGATATAACAGTGTATTTGTTTCTGGAGGCTAAGATTGAGTATTCAAGTTGTGTAATGTATCAAACACAAGGTGTGTGTGTGTGTGTGTGTGTGTGTGTGTGTGTGTGTGTGTGTGTGTGTGTGTGTGTGTGTGTGTGTGTGTGTGTGTGTGTGTGTGTGTGTGTGTGTGTGTGTGTGTGTGTGTGTGTGTGTGTGCGTCAGAGATGTTCACAAGACATTCGTTGGACGACGACTCTCAAGTCTTTGAGCTCGATTCCAAGTCAAGTCTCAAGTCTTTGAGGGGCAAGTTCAAGTCAATTCTCAAGTCTTTTGCCAGAAGTCCAAGTCAAGTCTCAAGTCTCTGGCCATCTGGTCTGGTAAGGGATAATGTATAGAACACCGGTCATTATCGGGAGAATAAGGCTTATTTACAATAATGATCGCGGACGTTCTATGCATTATTCTGCTTATTATACGGCTACTTGCCAAAACAAGAAAAGTAACTTCACACTCTGTGTCTTTTTACAATTGATTTGTTACCAGCATTCGTAGTGTTGATCAGCAGAGATATAGTCAGCCAAAGACGTTGACGTTGCTTAGCAACCAAGGATGCTGGGGTTGATAAGTTACCGGACTACTTGCGGAGTAATACGACTGACGGCAAAAAATCCACTTTCCTTAACAGCGGTCATTGTATGCTTAGCAATATGCTTCCAAAAAAAATTCACTGCTGGAAGTTTTGAAGGCCCATGCAAGTGAACGGAGCGTTCCGCAGCATTGAGAAGAGCCGTGTAATAAATAACGATAGTCACATACATTATTCGATATTCTACGTGACTCAGACTATTGAACTATTCGGCGATCGTTGCCCATCCCTAATACAAATACACCAATGAACTTAGATTTAAAGCTATAATTGCATGACTTGACGAGTCTCGAAGCTCGAGTCCGAGTCAAGTCTGAAGTCTTTTGGGTGGAGTCACAAGTCAAGCCTGAAGTCGCCGTTTGTGCGACTTTAGTGCGACTCGAGTCCGAGTCTCAGACTCGAATCCCCATCTCTATTGTGTGTGTTTGTGCTTTAGTATTACGTTCTTAACTACCCCCCAGAACGGAAGTCTCCTGATGAGTGGGTCTCAATTTCCCATCAGGCAGAAATGTTGCCCGGATAGCCAGATAACAAGGACCTTAACAGCTTCATTAAGGCGTCAGCATTGTAGAGGTACTGTCTGAAAGAACCGCTCCCAAAAGTTAGTACTTCCTCAAATTCCGAACTCCGTAGCCCCCTAGCCAGGAGGGACACAGACTCCTCCACCCACTATTTTCTCATTTTCTGAGGCTCAATGCACACCTTGATAACAACTAGAACTAAATTACAGATACCAGTTGTGCGTCTCTGAATAGTGAATTTGTTGGTCTGGTTCGTCTGCCCTACCCTGAGCCACGTGATGCAGCTGTTTCATGAGGTTGAAGTCTGGGAGATAAGCCTTATATAACTACCAGCGTTAACTCAATATTAAAACACAAACCATAATAGCACATATAACCTGGACCCACAGGGAGAGTGTTGCTTTTATTTTTTATTTTTTTATTTAAAGACTGTGTAGAAAATTACCAGCATCAGGACAAGTCAAGTAAACAGTTTTTACATATCTCTTACTCCCAGTCTGGTTGTGCACCGGCCATTGGTCTGTGTTTTGTCATATATTCTGTTTTCAATTATTTAAAAAAAAACACATCAACGCATTTGAATTACAGCGCATGAATGCCCCCAAAGCCAGAGTGTGGAACTTGAACCGTTATTGAACTGTGTCCGTGGGGGCAGTGCCAGCTGCCAGGGGAGGAGCCAGGTGTTGGGGAAGGAGAGGAGAGGACATCTTGTAAAGGAAATACAACTTACGGTAATAATAAGGGAATCATTTTGGAAAAAAATGTCTAAGAAACAGAAACCACAAAAAGGTGAGTAAAAAAGCACAACTTTGAGAGTAGTCAAATCCTGTTTACAGTTATGGAATAACAAAAGTAATGGTATTGCTCAATACATATAGCTTCTTGTCTGCGTCTAGGAATGGCCTCTGAAAACACTTCCTGGTCTGAGGAGAACTTTTCATGTTCCATCTGCCTGGATGTGTTCAGCAGTCCAGTTACCACGCCATGTGGACACAACTTCTGCAGAACCTGTATTACTACGTTTTGGGATGAACAAGTCCAGCACAAATAACCTGTTTGCAATGACCTTTTCAACGCAAGACCTGATTTACGGGTCAATATCCTCTTATCAGAGATGATTGATCGGTTTGGAACTTCTGTACGAGTAAAAGAGCAGCCTTGTGTTGGACCAGCAGAAGTTCCCTGTGACGTCTGTACTGGGACCCAGCTGAAGGCTTTGAAGTCCTGCCTAGAGTGTTTCATGTCTTTCTGTCAAACCCACCTGGAGCCACATCAGAGAGTTGCAGTCCTGAAGAAACATCGGCTGGTCGAGCCTATGGACCGTCTGGAAGACAGGATGTGTAAGAAACACGACCGACTTCTGGAGCTCTTCTGCCAGACTGAACAGGTGTGTGTGTGTCAGTTCTGCACAGAGAAAGACCACTGGTCCCATCCTGTTGTACCTTTAAAGGAGGAATATGAAGTGAAGATGGCCCAGCTGGGAAAGATGGAGGCTGAAGTTCAGCAGATGATCCAGGAGAGACAAAGAAATATTCAGGAGATTAAAGACACAGCTAAACGCAACCAAGCCAATGCAGACAGAGAGATTGCCGATGGTCTGCAGGTCCTCACCGCTCTGATGCGCTCCATTGAAAAGTGCCAGGAGGACCTTAACCAAATGGTTAATGAGAGACTGAAATCCACAACGAAACAAGCTGTAGGCCACATCAGAGAGCTGGAGCAGGAGGTAGAAGCTCTGACCAATAGAAGCTCAGAGATGAAGCAGCTCTCACACACTAAAGATCACCTCCACTTCCTCCAGGCCTTCAGATCCCTGAAGAATCCTCCACCCGCCAGGGACTGGACAACGGTGGAGGTCCGTCCTCCGTCATACGTAGGGACCTTGAGGAGATCCCTGGATCAGCTGGAGGAGACACTGAACATGGAAATGAAGAAGCTGTGTGATGCTGAACTGAAGAGGGCCCAGCAGTATGAAGTAGATGTGACTCTGGATCCCGATACAGCTCATCCCAGTCTCATCCTGTCTAATGATGGGAAACAAGTACATGATGGAGGTGTAGGGAAGAAACTCCAAGACAACCCGAAGAGATTTACAAAGTATGTATATGTTCTCACGAGGCAGAACTTCTCTTCATGGATATTTTACTTTGAGGTCCAGGTCAAAGACAAGACTGCATGGCGTTTGGGAGTGGCCAGAGAGTCCATCGACAGAAAAGGTCTGATCATAGTGAGCCCTGAGAAGGGTTACTGGACACTTTACTACGACGAGGATGGGATGGTGTTTAATGGTAACACTGCTTTCCGTCTCCCTCTGAGAGCTGAGCTCCAGAAGGTGGGGGTGTTTGTTGATTATGATGAGGGTCTGGTCTCCTTCTATGATGTGGAAGCCAGGGTTCATATCTACTCTGCTACTGGCTGTAACTTTAGAGAGCCTCTCTATCCATTCCTCTGTCCATGTGATCATGAGGGTGGTACAAACTCTGCCCCCCTGATCATCTCACCTGTCCAGTAAAACAGACCTAAGAGCTTTGTTTGATAATAAAATAATCAAACAACCAAAACAACTAATGTTGTTCCCTGAATTAGAATCTCTACTATCTGAGATCTGAGTGAACTGCATTATTGTTGTAAGAAAATAACTCTGACTATTATAAAATATAACCCATTGTAAATTATTACATTACAGTATATACCTACTTCGTAGTTTTTTTCTCATGTTTTTTTTAATGGTTAACTGCTATACAATTGTTTATGGTAGCAATTATGTATAACTAGTTTCTGGGATTAATTTGCATCATAATAATCAAATCATTGCTTTACCTCTGAATCATGAATGAAGACACAATAAAATGTATGATACGGATTTAAATACAAATGGAAAAAAAGCTAATGAGTCAATGACTTTTAATATCCACCATATACAACATCCCAACATGTGTTCCACACTTACACAAAGTTCACAGTGACTACATGTAAAGATGCCCCTCATGTGTGTGAGTACCGTGACTTTCTCTTGTCAGCTCTCCTCTCCATCCTCTCCTCTTAGTTTCTCCTCTCTCCTTCCTCTCTCTTCTCTTCCTCCTCTCCCCTATCTCTGCTCTCCTCTCTAGCTCATCCAGGATTGTGTTAATTATTGTTTTGCATACACATTACACGTGTTTACAAATAACCATAGGCAATATGAGGATTTATTGGGGCAAATATTGTGTATTGTGTGTATTGGGGCAAAGTGCTTTACCGCTAATGTAGCCTTTTTTAAGACGGCAAACAATTATTTTGCTCCAATGATCCATGGTTCAGCTCTACCCTCAAAGGACAGTGAATATAGACTACTTTACTTTCCGCACTAAATGCTATTTTCTTCCAGGTATTTCTCACTACAATAAACGTAACTTGATTCAAACATATACGGCGATCAAAACAACGTAACACTCGGGGGGCTTGCAGCGGGGGAACTAGATGCTTTATAGGGTGGTCAGGGGGAGGCCCAGGTATCTTCAGTGGGTCCATAGACCGTGATAGAAGTGAGTGTGGAACCCTAACCTGTCATCTAAGGAGCATGAATTAATCCTCTGATGGCTGATTATAGAGGTAGAAGGGATAATTCACTGAGACTAGAGTTCTTCAATGTGGCAGCTAGTGTGGTCCACTAGGGTCACTACACTGTAATTATTCAACATACTCTGAATAGCCAGTGTCTCTGCCCCCACCTCATTTCTTTCTTACACAGCGTCTCACTCACACACACACCCACACACACACACACACACACACACACACACACACACACACACACACACACACACACACACACACACACACACACACACACACACACACACACACACACACACGCACGCCACTGGTTAATGTGCACTGCTCAATGGTTTAGTGATCGCTTCAGGATGAAAGCATCGTGTAGTGGGGCCCTAGCTTTAGACGGGGCCCCACACTGAGGTAACTGGACAGAAGAGACAGATTCAAACTCTAAAACCTGCTTCATTCTGTGTTGCTTTTATTCATTTGTTTGTTTGTTTGGGCGTCCCCACGGTGATCGCCGTGACAACGCTGAGCATCGGCGCCAGGAACTCGCTGCCCAAGGTGGCGTCCGGCGTCGCCATGGGCCGGTTCATCAGCGCGTGCCACGCCGGCCTTCGTCTTCTCCGCCCTCATCGAGCTCACCGCCGTCGACCAGCGACCAAGCGGAGCTGGGCCCGGGGCGACAGGGAAGCACCGGAGCCCGAGCAACCAAAGGTGACAATACTACCATCATCCGTCACCATGGAGACCGGCTGTTGAGTCATTTAGCAGACGCTTTGATTGAAAAATAACTTTGTTGATTCATTTAAAAACAAAAAAAATAAGGTTTACACTGACATGTGATTACATATTCATTAGAGTGTCTGTGGATAGCTGACGTAATTCTAGGGTTTAGGTATTATTTCTTCCTCCCTCTTATCTCCTCCTTCCTTCTCCTGTTTCCTTCCTCCTCCCTCCCTCACCGCCTCCTCCCTCCCCCTACCGATCCTTTAATTTTTTCCTCACCCTTCCTTCCACCTTCAAATCCACCCTTACTCCTCCCCTTCCTCATCCTACCACTCTTGTCCCTCAACATCTCCACTCACACCCTTCATTCTCTTCTTCCTCTCCTCCTCCTCTTCCCCCTCCCCCTCCTCCTCTACCCCCCTCCTCCTCCTTCATCCTCCTCCTCCACCTCCTCCCCCTCCCCCTCCATCCTCCTCCTCCTCCTCCTCCTCCTCCTCCCCCTCCTCCTCTACCCCCTCCTCCTCCTTCATCCTCCTCCTCCACCTCCTCCCCCTCCCCCTCCATCCTCCTCCTCCTCCTCCTCCTCTTCCCCCTCCCCCTCCTCCTCTACCCCCCTCCTCCTCCTTCATCCTCCTCCTCCACCTCCTCCCCCTCCCCCTCCATCCTCCTCCTCCTCCTCCTCCTCCTCCCCCTCCTCCTCTACCCCCTCCTCCTCCTTCATCCTCCTCCTCCACCTCCTCCCCCTCCCCCTCCATCCTCCTCCTCCTCCTCCCCCTCCCCCTCCCCCTCCATCCTCCTCCTCCTCCTCCACCTCCTCCTCCTCCTCCTCCTCATCAGAAACGGGCCCCCATGGTGCTCGCCAAGTAGGCCAACAACGTGGGCTCGGCCGGAACTAATTTCATAATTAATTTATTCATATTTTTTGCCAATAATGTCTGGATAGTGTCCGTCTGTTTATTTGTGTGTGTGTGTGTGTGTGTGTGTGTGTGTGTGTGTGTGTGTGTGTGTGTGTGTGTGTGTGTGTGTGTGTGTGTGTGTGTGTGTGTGTGTGTGTCAACCGTAGTCTTTGGGGAACACAAATCTAGAGACAGAGGACAGACGGACGCAGTGTGCTGCTCGCCCTGCACTAGAGAGAGTATATTCTCTCACAATGTTTCAACCTCCTTTAGCTTTGTTTCATGTTTGTGTGTGTGTGTGTGTGTGTCTGTGTCTGTCTGTGTATGCGTGTGAGAGACCCACTTTTACCAGCAGGGGGTGCACTAGTTCTTCAAATGGGGCAAACTTTCCAAAAGAAAATGGAAATCCCCCACTGAACAGGTTAGGCCAGGCTGTATCACGCTCTTCTGCTCGTGGTTGCACTGTGCGCGTGCCCATCGGGGAGGGTTCCTACAGCAGCGTAGCGTCAATAAGCAGCCCTTTGCTTTCTGTCCGTTTCTGTTGAAAGTTGGATTGGGGTTGGATAGAAAGTGTTCTGGGAAGCCCCGGAAACCTGGATAGTTCTACACCGATCAATCCCAATGACTCAAATCACAACACAATCCCAACGTTCATCGTCTTGCACTCTTAACTATAGAGAGAAGAGAACACTCATCAACGCATTTGAGGAGACCACAGTGCATGAATGCAGAGCACCCATGTGCCATGGGGGCGGAGCCAGTTCTTAGGGGAGGAGCCAGGTGTCAGGGTCGGAGAGGAGAGGACGTCATGTTGAGGAAACGAAACCAAAGCCAGCCGACGTGGAATCAGTTCTCTCGTTCAGGCGAAAAGAAAAGGTATTTTGGAAAATTAGTCTGCCAGACAGAAGCCATAGCAAGGTGAGTAAAACAGCACAACTTTGAGAGAAGTTAAAACTATTTTCCCGTCATGAAATTAAAAAAAGAAATGGAATTGATAAATCTTGTCGTCTGTGTCTAGGAATGGCCTCTGCTAACACTGCCTGGTCTGAGGATAACTTTTCATGTTCCATCTGTCGGGATGTGTTCAACCATACAGTTACCACACCATGTGGACACAATTTCTGCAGAACCTGTATTACTAAATTCTGGGATGAACAAGTCAAGTACAAATGTCCTGTTTGCGACAAGCTTTTCGACACAAGACCTGATCTACAGGTCAATACTCTCTTATCAGAGAGGGTTAATCGCTTTGGAACGTCCGTACGAGTAAAAGAGCAGCCTTGTGTTGAACCAACAGAAGTTCTCTGTGACTTCTGTACTGGGACCCAGCTGAAGGCCGTGAAGTCCTGCCTAGTGTGTTTTATCTCTTACTGCCAAACCCACCTGGAGCCACATCAGAGAGTCGCAGGCCTGAAGAAACATCGGCTGGTTGAGCCTATGGACCGTCTGGAAGAAAGGATGTGTAAGAAACACGACCGACTTCTGGAGCTCTTCTGCCAGAATGACCAGGTGTGTGTGTGTCAGTTCTGCACAGAGGGTGACCACAGGTCCCATCCTGTTGTACCTCTAAAGGAGGAATATGAAGTGAAGGCAGCCCAGCTGGGGAAGATAGAAGCTGAAGTTCTGCTGATGATCGAGGAGAGACAAACAATTATTCAGGAGATTAAAGACACAGTTAAACGCAGCAAAGCAGATGCAGACAGAGAGATTGCCGATAGTGTGCAGGTCCTCACAGGTCTGATGCGCTGCCTTGAAAAGTGCCAGGATGATCTCAACCAAATGGTTAAAGAGAGACTGAAATCCACAGAAAAAAAAGCAGAAGAATTCATCAAAGAGCTGGAGCAGGAAATAGAAGATTTGACCAATAGAAGCTCAGAGGTGAAGCTGCTCTCCGGCAATAAAGACCACCTCTACTTCCTCCAGACCTTCAGATCCCTGAAGAAACATGCGCCCACCAGGGACTGGACGACGGTGGAGGTCCGTCCTCCGTCATACGTAGGGACCTTGAGGAGATCCTTGGATCAGCTGGAGGAGACACTGAACATGGAGATGAAGAAGCTGCGTGATGCTGAACTGAAGAAGGTCCAGCAGTATGAAGTAGATGTGACTCTGGATCCTGATACAGACCATCCCAGTCTCATCCTGTCTGAGGATGGGAAACAAGTATATCACGGAGGTGTATGGAAGGAACTCCCAGACAATCCTAAGAGATTTTCAAAGAAGTTTTATGTTCTCACGAGGCAGAGCTTCACCTCTGGGAGATATTACTTTGAGGTCCAGGTTAGAGACAAGACTATATGGCGTTTAGGCGTTGCCAGAGAGTCCATCGACAGAAAAGGTCAGATCAGAGTGACCCCTGCGACGGGTTACTGGATTATTACTTTCAACGACGATGTGTTGGGATTTAATGAGGTCCCTGTTGTCCGTCTCCCTCTGAGAGGTAAGCTCCAAAAGGTGGGGGTGTTTGTTGATTATGATGAGGGTCTGGTCTCCTTCTATGATGTAGATGCCAGGGTTCATATCTACTCTGCTACTCGCTGCACCTTTACTGAGCCTCTCTATCCAATCCTCAATCCATGTACACGTTGTGATGGTAGAAACTCTGCCCCCCTGATCATCTCACCTGTCAATCAAACAGACTAGGACCTTTGTTTGATTATTAATTAATAAATACTTCAATAATCAATGACTAATGTTGTTACCTGAATTAGAATATGTACCATTTGAGATCTTAGAGAACTGTATTTATATCATAATGTACGCTGTCATTCGACAAGGATAATTTTATTAAGAGACTTACACAAAGCAAGCATAATAAACTCATAAATTATTAAATAACTGTGGTTCAATATCTGTTTTCTCCTGGATGTCTTTGATATGTTTAGTGATGCAAAATTGTTAAACGTTGCAGTCAAGTAAAATGTTGAAAGTGTGAAATGTTCATTTTGATCAAATAATCGATTTATTTTTAACAAAACAATTTAAGAAGTTAATTTTGGTAGTTAAGCGAATAATGTATGACAACACAATCAAAAGTTTGTACACTTCAGATAAAAATGTCAGAAAAGTACAATGGGGACTTTTTCTGTGAAATGGGTACATTCTCAGTACACTATGCATTAATTAATTAAGTATGTATTCAGTAGAATTGCTACACTCTCAGTGCAATATGTAGAACATGTATGGGCTCTCTACAATATGTATTCAGTGGAATAGGTATATTTTCTGTACATGCTGATGGCTAGTTCAAGCAGTCTCACCTGGCCCCTTAGACTGATTTGACTCGGGCTTGGTGAGGCTGCTGGACGCCTGTTTTGCATTGAGCAATCAATGGCTTTGCGCGCGCGCGTGTGCATGTGAGGGTGCGTGTGTGTGTGCATGTGAGGGTGCGTGTGTGTGTGCGTGAGGGGGCATGTGTGTGCGTGTGTGTGCGTGCGCGTGCGTGTGTGTGTGTGTGTGACCCACTTTAAACACCGTACACTAGTACGGTAGTTCTTCAAACGATGCAAACTTTCCAAAAGAGAATCCCCGAAAATGCCGGCGGTGGGAGGCGTACTCCCATTCACTACCTCGACTGGTTTATTTCACTCTATATAGCATTGAATTGAAGATGTTTTTATTTCCAACAAGTAAAGAAAAAGAAAAAAAAAGCAATAATAAACAATAAAAGGATGAAACAAGTGCACAGTTACAATAAAGTAATATTTACAAAGAAATCTTTTGAATTGTATATGTTAAAAAATGTTGTTCAGATGCTATTTTAAGGGCGCATGCATAATGTTGCTTGTGCACCTCGCGCATACACTTTGCTTCTCCCATCTACCTAGCCACACATAAAACTATTTGGGAAAGAACAGCTGATACAGCGGTAATAAGTTGTAGCCTACTTTTAAAATCAATGCAACTGCAAACACCGTACGGCAAACACATATTTTCTTGACACAGACATCGTGTACAAGCCCATAACTTTTAGGATTGATGAGTATTTGATGGTGAGAAAACATTGTTCCACCGCGAGTGAGTGTTAAAAAGAATGAATGAATGCGGGCGCGTGTGCGTGCGTGCGTCCATCTGTTTAAATACACGCAAACTAAACACGTAACGCATAATACAGTCCATGGCAATGTATATTAACGGGGGGACGCATGCATATTAGGAACACAAGTCGATAACGATAATGCATACAATACTGGTAAGAAACGATGTTTGTTAATGTATTGCGTATATCATTAAAGAACCCGTTGCCGCATAGGCTATCATGTGTGTTAAGTTATCTTTGCCAAACTTTATTTGAGGACTCAGTATTTCTGAAGGACTCAGTATTTCATTCCATGTATGAATTAGGCCATGTTATTTGGCCATAAACTGAGCCATTTGATGTTTGAAATTCATGTGGTCATGCATCTGTCTCTTCAGAGACTGCAAACGCGCTGTCAAAATATCAACTCGTCAGATTCAAATGCGCTCATGGCTCTTAAAGGGGATGGGAGATGGCACTCGTATAGGCTATTGCACGTTATGCCTAAACCACACCTACGGGTAATAAGGCTACTTGAGACCAACCCTTTTTAGATTTGCGCCAGGCGCCGGTAAAATAGCAACATCGCCATAGAATCGCCCACAAAGCTACTTGCGCTTGGCGCTTCTCACTTGCGTTTCAGACCGTTAAAATAGGGCCCAGAGTGGGAGACATCTTCTGCTGTCACTCTCCAAGGGGCTGGACGTTGGCCGAGTGATGACGTCACACGCTTTGGACAAGCCACCGACCGCATGGTTTAGGGCAGGGATGGGCAACTTTCATGATAAAGAGGGCCACATTTTCATCATAACCATCGGAGGGCCACATGACTGCACACTTCAACTAAACGTGAGCTGAGAGAAGCTACACAATTTTGAATTTGGTAGACACGATTTCCTGTATTCTGGTGCATTTTGGGGATGGCCACTACCTAAAAAATCATCCAGAATCATAACCTACGTACGGTATGTTAATTGAACCAACATACATTAATTTCATGTTTTCCATGCTCAAACAGCCACATGAATGGTCAGTATTTTTATCAGTGCAAAGGGCTCACATACATCATCAATCAATGAAGTCAAAAAACTGAAAAACAGTGGCCCAACATCAAGTGCAACAACTCAATGAACTCAAACCCAACAAGCAGTTGTAGTAGTTGTAGTGGCGACTTAAGTGGATATCTTTAATGACTGATATTGCTTCTAAGCAAACTAGACGCATGGGTTTGCCTTCGAATTCTATGAATTCTTCTCATCTTTCTTGACCGAGTTTTCTGTAACTCGATCAACTATTATTATTCTTTTTCTTTTTTTTTTTCTTTTTTTTATTATGTGCGCGCCTGACTGAGTGAGGATGCGGGCCGCAAGTTGCCCATCCCTAAACTTTAGGGAATCACTCCTGGTGTACACAATCCATTTAAAAAGAAGTAAGAATGTGAAACACTTTGCAGGAAGAGCTACCTGTACCGAATGAGATGAGATGAGAAAAGGAAAACATAGAATTGTTGACAGATTTTTGTGCTATACAAAACCTCAATCGTTTTAATAACAAGACTCGTTGTATGTGGCAATTCTGTCAGGTTCCTAAACCACCTCTCACCTACAATTATAGAAGATAATGTTAGCCAAATTATAACTCACAATATGACAATTAGCAGGTGTTTGTATCCAGAGCGTCCAGGTCTGGGCTGCTCAGGGAGGACATTTGGGATCTTTTTGACGAGGAGGTCTAAACAAACCAACCAACCGGATCCCCTGAGCCCCTCAACAGTCCTGGTTCATTGTGGGGCTGCAGGGCTGCCGGCTCCCCTGTGAACGCCCCTTCAGTTCAGCTTCAATAAGAGGAGGACAGGTGTGTCGCATCAGCGTCTAATCAACAGGGGACGGGTCACCCTATCAGCCAATCAGAGGTGATGCCTGAACCTGCAGGTGACCGGGTCACCCTATCAGCCAATCAGAGGTGATGCCTGAACCAGCAGGTGACCAGGTCACCCTATCAGCCAATCAGAGGTGATGCCTGAACCAGCAGGTGACCGGGTCACCCAATCAGCCAATCAGAGGTGATGCCTGAACCAGCAGGTGTTTCACCTAGAGAGGGAGTCAGCGAATAGAAATAATGGAAACTGATCTATAAATGGTGTAGAAAAGATGTTGAATTATCGATTAAAAGTCCTGAATTTATGAATTCAGATCCTTCCGTGAACTACGAGCCGTTCTGTGGTTTTCTGAGGGCGCGGCACCAACTGCCAAGCTCTACCGGTCGAGCAACCAGGGACTAGAGATTCAAATCACCCAAAGGATTCCTGGAATGGTTGAGTCACCGTTTATTAAAATGAAAAACAAACTCAAATATAAGAAGCATGTGCAGCGCAGCACACCGCCAGCAGACATGGCCTTTCTTGCGAGCTCAAAGCGAAGAAAATAAAAAGTGAAGGGAGATTTGGGAGGAGCGGCACCCAAAGGAAATCCACTCCTTGCTAACCATCTAACCCTCATTTGTGTTAAATATTGTGTCGTCTGAAGCGTTATAACGTCCACTAAGGGCTTAGGATTTAGAGGGCTTAAATACTAGCTTAGCTACTAGCCTTAAAGGTCATGTCAACGATGAGAGAGAGAGAGAGAGAGAGAGAGAGAGAATCTTGTGTATCTTTAACTTATCTGTTAATACGAGATACTGCACATATCGCACATTTGACTTTTTTAAGTACTTCTATTGTGTATCATTTGATATGTAAAGATATTTTGTATTTAACGGTTCATACTTATTATTATTATAATATATACCTTACCTTCTTATTTTATTACGCTGTTTATTTTATTGTTCACCAGCTTTGGCAATGCAAATTTATATTCCTCATGCCAATAAAGCTTTTTTTAATTGGAGAGAGAGAGAGAGAGAGAGAGAGAGAGAGAGAGAGAGAGAGAGAGAGAGAGAGAGAGAGAGAGAGAGAGAGAGAGAGAGAGAGAGAGAGAGAGAGAGAGAGAGAGAGAGAGACTGACTGACTGACTGACTGACTGACTGACTGACTGACTGACTGACTGACTGACTGACTGACTGACTGACTGACTGACTGACTGACTGACTGACTGACTGACTGACTGACTGACTGACTGACTGACTTTGGTTTCATGCTGAGTTGTTGGTATGGTGACCCCTGTTTGTGTGTGTGCGTGTCCTGTGTTTGTGTGTATAACAGGGAAATAAAGAACCGTATATGATGACATCATAGCCGCCAAACACAAAGTGTTCCCTTGTTTTTTGTTGCTTGTTTGATGAAAGGTGATGTAGTGGGTTACATGGTAGTGTTGTGGATTGATCCTGGTCCAAATCTCAATTTAAATGCCTGATATTTTAAAAAGGTATGTAAATATGCCCTCAAATGACCCTCTAATAAACCCATGCTACTGCAAGCTTTAACTGATAGTGGCAGTTTCGGGTTTTCAGGTAACGTCAATCAAATGTTCTGGTTCCAACCCAGAGACGGTGAAAACCTGATCTGCAATCAAGCCCCGCCCCTCAATGGAAGAGGAAGAGGCCAGAATGCATTTTTTTTATTCTGGTAGTGTAACGCCCAATCTGGCAACACTGCTGAACGTCCTCAAGCTCTAGCCTAGCGTCAACGTAAATCAATGAGACCAACTGAAAATTAAGCCGGTGTGGGTGTCAGATTGACTCGACTGCCAGATCGACTCGGGGTCCTAGATGCGCACTTCCTGTAAACGCTGTCTTTTAAATGTGCATGCGCGTTTCATTCATTCCCATGTTATTCCCAAGTATTAACGATCTCCTTTTGTTTTCTAATCTATGAATAGAAAATCTATTATAAAAATTATTAATGCATATACTTGGGTTATATATAAAAGAAGAATCGGTTAACTCCACTCACTGAACGGGGTGATCCACTTTAATTCCAGCGCTCCCAACAAGGAGTAAAAACAGCGACCCACATGCAGACACTTCCGTTCTCCTCCTTCAGAATAAGAGTCCCTAACAGGAACTGGGTTACATATGCATTCATCAGTGCTTTTAGACGTGTTTCCAATGGCTTTGTTGTGCGAAAGAACGAGCTGCGTTCAATGAAATCAAAACTAAAACGGATTGAGCCTTCTTTTTATGTCCATGATTGAGCCCCGTTTATAAACAACCCTTCCGGGTTTGTCCGTTGGCTTGTGTCGATACGTCAAGTGTCGATACGTCGATACGATCTGGCAGCCGAGTCAATCTGACACCCACACCGGCGACTTAGTCTGCGAGTGGACGATCTAAATCGAAAACTAAATCGGAAACTAGATTTCTTCTTCGAAGGTTGTGCTCACACAGAACCTCCTCACCGTCATAACGGAGCACTTCGGGGCACCAGATTGCTTTAGAGCGGTACTGATCGCGTCGTGTGTCTTTCCAGTGTCAAAAAGTTCACGAATAAAATCTCCATAAGGTTCAAGTGCGGCCATAACTAAGGCTAAATATTATTAGACAGTCTATTGCTGGTTTAGGTGGTTGGTTCTTTTTACTTTGCTGCGTTCTGCCTTCTGGTGTAGCCTATAACTATAAATGTATCTATTTTTGTTTTTGTGTTTCTGTTTCGGGTTTAAAAAATCAACATACAAAAAACACAAACACAAATAAAATGCTGTTTATTTGTTTATTCCTTTTGCCCTTTTTCAGTTTAAAAACCAAATCAGAAAAACCAAAAAACGATGTTAATTGTTTTTTTCTGATTTTGTTTTAAATCGGAATATTCAAAGAACGAACCATACACCGATTTTTGCAGCACCTTTCTTTCATTTGTTCAACACCCTTGGTTAGAAAAACATTTATTTTTGATATTCAAAGAAATGCAAGTGATAGCCTTACGGCTATTGTGTAACATCTTCTTGAGGGTTCTCTGGATTTCCTCGTGACACTTGTACCCGCACAAGTTCGGATGTGGGTGGTGACTGTACAGGGGCAGGCAGGCCGAGCCGTAATGCGGTCATCAAGCCTCAAGCCTCATGACAATGCTGTTTGCCAACGCTTGTAACTAAGAAAAAATACAAAGCAATCTTTTGACAAACATGTTTACAAGTGTATAACAAATACAAAGGTATAACATGGCTAAAGCTATAATGGACGTTCACGTATCATAACAGTTCTGTTACCGACGAGTATGTGCTAGCAGCTCTCATGCAGGGTACTGCATTATATGGCCAGCCGGACACATGACATGATATTATAAGCTATGCACTAGGGTTGCCGCGGTATACGGTATTACCGGTGTTACACACCGGCAACACCGAGTTATTTTTTATTTATTTTTTTCGTAATAAAACACATTCAGTTAAAATGAATAATATAATTATAATTAAGAAAATTTAAATGTGTAGAATAGGCCACAGTTCTACTCTGGCAGGAGAATTGTCACGCCGAGAATTCCTTACAAGACCGGTAACCATAGCAACGCCGGTAAACAAACCCCGCGAAGCCCAATCCCTAAGTGAGCTCCCCGCGCTACGGCCATCCGGAGGCACACAGAGCTTTTGGCCGTGATATTATGATATATAAAATTATATTATACTATAATGTATAGAACATTATAAGACGCCGAGAATTGGCGCGCTGTCAACCGCTGTCACCGAGTGTGAGAGGAGAGTTGACGGAGAAGATGGTGGTTGACCTATAGTTTCTGTGTTGACGCAAGCCTATTACTCGGTTTACCTATGCACTCTTACCCTGCGTTCACACCAAAAGATGCAAAAAGTTGACGCGCGTCGTGATCCCATTCAAAGTGAATGTAGAGACGCGTTGCTGCTTTGCTGCCGCAGCATTTGCTACCGAGAAAACGGGCAGCAAAACTTGATTTGCGGCGCGTCAAAATCTGATTTGCGGCGCGGCATGCCCGTGCCCGCTGCCGGGCACGGGCGAAGGGCGCGTTCACGTATTTTGCGGCGCGTCAAATGCTGCTCGAGTTGAAATATTTCAACTTTTGACGCGCGTCAAAAGTTTGACGCGCCGCAAAACTTGATTTGACGCGCCGCAAAACTCAGGCGTCAACGCGTTCGGGCAGCAAATGCATCTTTTGGTGTGAACGCAGGGTTAGAGGAATCTGAGGCATTCGAATAGCGGTCTAGTGACTTAAATAAACAAGAACCTGGATTTGGGGATTTTGCCTGTATCTGGGACCGCTATTTTATGGACCACTGGTCCAATCCTGTTGTACCTTTAAGGGAGGAATATGAAGTGAAGATGGCCCAGCTGGGAAAGATGGAGGCTGAAGTTCAGCAGATGATCCAGGAGAGACAAAGAAATATTCAGGAGATTAAAGACACAGCAAAACGCAACCAAGCAAATGCAGACAGAGAGATTGCCGATGGTGTGCAGGTCCTCACCGCTCTGATGCGCTGCATTGAAAAGTGCCAGGATGATCTCAACCAAATGGTTAAAGAGAGACTGAAATCCACAGAAAAAAAAGCAGAAGAATTCATCAAAGAGCTGGAGCAGGAAATAGAAGATTTGACCAATAGAAGCTCAGAGGTGAAGCTGCTCTTTCGGCAATAAAGACCACCTCTACTTCCTCCAGACCTTCAGATCCCTGAAGAAACATGCGCCCACCAGAGACTGGACAACGGTGGAGGTCCGTCCTCCTTCATACGTAGGGACCTTGAGGAGATCCCTGGATCAGCTGGAGGAGACACTGAACATGGAGATGAAGAAGCTGCGTGATGCTGAACTGAAGAAGGTCCAGCAGTATGAAGTAGATGTGACTCTGGATCCTGATACAGACCATCCCAGTCTCATCCTGTCTGAGGATGGGAAACAAGTATATCACGGAGGTGTATGGAAGGAACTCCCAGACAATCCTAAGAGATTTACAAAGAAGTTTTATGTTCTCACGAGGCAGAGCTTCACCTCTGGGAGATATTACTTTGAGGTCCAGGTTAGAGACAAGACTATATGGCGTTTAGGCGTTGCCAGAGAGTCCATCGACAGAAAAGGTCAGATCAGAGTGACCCCTGCGACGGGTTACTGGATTATTACTTTCAACGACGATGTGTTGGGATTTAATGAGGTCCCTGTTGTCCGTCTCCCTCTGAGAGGTAAGCTCCAGAAGGTGGGGGTGTTTGTTGATTATGATGAGGGTCTGGTCTCCTTCTATGCTGTAGATGCCAGGGTTCATATCTACTCTGCTACTCGCTGCACCTTTACTGAGCCTCTCTATCCAATCCTCAATCCATGTACACGTTGTGATGGTAGAAACTCTGCCCCCCTGATCATCTCACCTGTCAAACAGACTAGGACCTTTGTTTGATAATAAATTAATAAATACTTCAATAATCAATAACTAATGTTGTTACCTGAATTAGAATATGTACCATTTGAGATCTTAGAGAACTGTATTTATATTATAATGTACACTGACATTCGACAAGGATAATTTTATTAAGAGACTTACACAAAGCAAGAATAATAAACCCATTATAAATTATTAAATAACTCAGTGGTTCAATATCTGTTTTCTCCTGGAATTTTTTGACATGTTTAGTGATGCAAAATGGTTAAACGTTGCAGTCAAGTAAAATGTTAAAAATGTGAAATGTTCATTTTGATCAAATAATAGATTTATTTTAAACAAAACAATTTAGGAAGTTAATTTTAGTATTTCAGCGAATAATGTATGACATCATAATCAAATGTTTGTACACTTTTCAGGTAAAAATCTCAGAAAAGTATGATGGGGACTTTTTCTGTGAAATCGGTCTCAGTACACTATGCATTAATTAATTAATTAGGTAGGTATTCAGTAGAATAGCTACACTCTCAGTGCAATATTATGTAGAACATGTATGGGCTCTCTACAATATGTATTCAGTGAAATAGGTATATTTTCTGTACAATATGCTGATGGGTAGTTCAAGCAGCCTCACCTGCTCCCTTAGACTGATTTGACTCGGGCTTGGTGAGGCTGGACGCCTGTTTTGCATTGAGTAATCAATGGCTTTGTGTGTGTGTGTGTGTGTGTGTGTGTGTGTGTGTGTGTGTGTGTGTGTGTGTGTGTGTGTGTGTGTGTGTGTGTGTGTGTGTGTGTGTGTGTGTGTGTGTGTGTGTGTGTGTGACCCACTTTAACCACCGTACACTAGTACGGTAGTTCTTCAAACAATGCAAACTTTCCAAAAGAGAATCCCCGTAAATGCCGGCGGTGGGAGGCGTACTCCCTTTCACTACCTCGACTGGTTTATTTCACTCTATATAGCATTGAATTGAAGATGTTTTTATTTCGAACAAGTAAAGAAAAAGAAAAAAAAGCAATAATAAACAATTAAATAAAATGATGAAACAAGTGCACAGTTACAATAAAGTAATATTTACACAAGAATCTTTTGAATTGCATATACTGTATATATAAAAAATGTATCTACATTTATATATATGACTTCAAGCTTGAGGGTTGATGATAACAGCCTTCTAAACCTCTTGGGAGGTAGAGTAGGCCTCTACTGATCCATCGCTATGGGGCTGATAACCTCTGATAACGTCCATTCAATCGAGTGATAACGTTTTATCCGCACCCCGCTATCCAACCATCCTCTCTCTCTCCTCTCCCTCTCCCTCTCCCTCTCCCTCTCCCTCTCCCTCCCCCTCTACCTCACTCACTATCTCACTCTCTCTCTCTAGCATGAAGGTTCACAATGAATGCAACATGTATATTGCGTCGGCTTGGTGGCTGGTGTGTCGAGGATAGCCGCAGCAGACAAAGGGCCCTATCTTGCATCCAGCGCAATTTATTTTCTACACTGACGCATGTGTCGTTGCTAGCTTGCAGCTGGCGCAGAGTGTTCTTTTCCCTCCACCGCCACGTGTCGGTAAATTACGGAATGATCTTGTGCCCCAAGGGGCGGTTCGGCGAAAGGAGGAGGCGTGTTCTGGTGCAAATGTTCCCTGGTGCTATTTTGCAGTTTCAGAAAAGAATTCCGCCACAAACCAGGTAATACCTGGTTTAAAGTCAGTGGCGCGTTGTTCAGATGCTTTTTTAAGGGCGCATGCATAATGTTGCTTGTGCACCTCGCGCACACACTTTGCTTCCCTCATCTACCTAGCCACACATTCTTCGTAAATTATTTGGGAAAGAACAGCTGATACAGCGGTAATAAGTTCTACTTTTAAATCAATGCATCTGCAAACACCGTACAGCAAACACATCTTTTCTTCGCACAGACATCATGTGCAAGCCCATAACTTTTAGGATGGATGAGTATTTGATCGTGAGAAAACATTGTTCTACCGCGATTGAGTGTTAAAAATAATTAATGAATGCGGGCGTGCGTGTGTGCGCGTCCATCTGTTTAAATACACGCAAGCTAAAGACGTAACGCATAATACAGTCCATGGCAATGTATATTAACGGGGGACACATGCATATTAAGAACACAAGTCGATAACGATAATTCATACAATACTGGTAAGAAACAATGTTTGTTAATGTATTGCGTGTATCATTAAATAGAACCACAGTTACCGCATATCATATGTGTGATAAGTTATCTTTTCCAAAATTTATTTGAGAACTCAGTATTTCTGAAGTTGTGTAAGAAAACGCTATTCCATGTGTGAATTAGGCCATATTATTTGGGCATAAACTGAGCCATTTGATATTTGAAATTCATGTGGTCATGCATCTGTCTCATCAGAGACTGCAAACGCGCTGTCAAAATATCAACTCGTCAGATTCAAATGCGCTCATGGCTCTTAAAGGGGATGGGAGCTGGCACTCTCATTGGTTTATTGCACGTTACGCCTAAACCACACCTACGGGTAATAAGGATACTTGAGATCAACCCATTTTAGATTTGCGCCGGGCGCAAGAGTAATTTGCGCCGGTAAAATAGCAACATCGCCATAGAATCGCCCACAAAGCTACTTGCGCTTGGCGCTTCTCACTTGCGTTTCAGACCGTTAAAATAGGGCCCAGAGGGGGAGACGTCTTCTGCTGTCACTCTCCAAGGGGCTGAACGTTGGCCGAGTGATGACTTCACACGCTTTGGACAAGCCACCGACCGCATGGTTTAGGGCAGGGCTATTCAACCTCCTTAACAAGTGGGCCGAAAAGGAAAACCACTGGGGGTTCATGGGCCACACAGAGTAAAACTACGTGAATGAATTGCTACAAATAAATCGTACTCAAAGTAGTGTTAACTATATAGTACTATTACATGGAAAAAACTTGTCAGACGCATTCCTTTCTTCTTCACTTTTAATCGTATCATTATAAAAGATTTTGTTCTCACATATTTTGGACACGTATTTAGAATTCAACAATGTTGTTTGAATCATCACAAAACAGAACTACTGTACATATGAGACATTTTGAGCCAGTGAGTCAGTGAGAAAGATTGCGCTGCCTTGTTTGCCTAGTTTGGCTCATCCTGAGACACTCATGCAGCTTCTCATAGGTCATGGAGCAACGTGCCCTTGTTCTGATGGCATTCATATGAGAAAAGCTAGACTCACACATATCGGTTGAGCCAAACATTGTCAGAATAAGTGATGCCAGTTCCTGATTGTGGGGTACTGATACTGGCTAGTATCACTGGCTACAAACAGAAACCTGATTTGCATGCAATGTTTCTCCTTTATTTTATTTATTCTTTGCATGCAACTTCTTGCGTGCCAGAAAAAAATTAAGAAGGGCCGCATTTGGCCAATGGGCCGCTAGTTGAATAGGCCTGGTTTAGGGAATCACTCCCGGTGTACATAATCCATTTAAAAAGAAGTAAGTATGTGAAACACTTTGCAGGAAGACCTACCTGTACCGAATGAGATGAGATGAGAAAAGGAAAACATTTTTGTGCCATACAAAACCTCAATCGTTTTAATAACAAGACTCGTTGTGTGTGGGAATTCTGTCAGGTTCCTAAACCACCTCTCACCTACAATAATAGAAGATAATGTTAGCCAAATTATAACTCACAATATGACCATTAGTAGGTGTTTGTACCCAGAGCGTCCAGTGAGATGATGGCCCAGGTCTGGGCTGCTCAGGGAGGACATTGGGGATCCTTTGGACGAGGAGTCTAAACAAACCAACCAACCGGGTCCCCTGAGCCCCTCAACAGTCCTGGTTCATTGTGGGACTGCAGGGCTGCCGGCTCCCCTGTGAACGCCCCTTCAGTTCAGCTTCAATAAGAGGAGGACAGGCGTGTCACATCAGAGCCTAATCAGCAGGGGACCGGGTCACCCTATCAGCCAATCAGAGGTAATGCCTGAACCAGAATGTGAGCGGGTCACCCTATCAGCCCATCAGAGGTGATGCCTGCAACAGCAGGTGCTTCACCTGAGGAGGGAGTCAGTGAATAGAAATAATGGAAACCGACGTATAAATGCTTTAGACAAGATGTCTGCTTGAATTATCGATTAAATGTCCTGAATTAATTCATGAATTCAGTTCCTTCCTGCACTACGGGCCGTTCTGAGTTTCTTTGAGGGCGCCATACCAACTGACAAGCTCTACCGGTCGGGCCACCCGGGACTAGAGATTCAAATCACCCAAAGGATTCCTGGAATGGTTGAGTCACCGTTTATCAAAACAAACAAAAAAACAAACTCAAAAATATAAGTACCTGTGCAGCGCAGCACATCGCCAGCAGACATGGACTTTCCAGCGAGCTCAAAGCAAAGAAAAAAAAATGTTTGGGAGAATTTTGGGGGAGCGGCACCTAAAGGAAACCCACAAAGACTCACTGATGAGCGACCTCCTTGCTAACCATCGAACACACAACAACTCACTGATGAGCGACCTCCTTGCTAACCATCGAACCCTCATTTGTGTTAAATGTTGTGTCATCTAAAGCGTTATAACGTCCACTAAGGTCTTTTATTATCGGTCGGTTAAGGGTTCCTTCCCTGTGGGCCTTTAGGGGTGTTTCCTTGTCTTATAGAGAGCTAAGGGTTTAGAGGGCTTAAATAATAGCCTAGCTATTAGCCTTAAAGGTCCTGTCAATGATTTATCTGGTTAGATTCATCTCTCGCTCTCTCTGTCTGTCGGTCTCTGTCTGTCTCTCGCTCTATTTTTTGCTTTCACTCCATAGCGCTATATACTCTTCCGTTTACAACGCATGAAGTTCAACTCATATAAGAGAGAGAGAGAGAGAGAGAGAGAGAGAGAGAGAGAGAGAGAGAGAGAGAGAGAGAGAGAGAGAGAGGGAGAGAGGGAGAGAGTCAGACTGACTGACTGACCACTTCAATGCATAACATCTTAAAAACGTATGTAAATAAGCCCTTAATTTGGCCCTCTATCAAATACATGTGTTAACCGTAAACGGCAGTGCTAGGTTATCAGGTTACGTCGATCAAATGTTCTGGCTCCGCCCCAGAGATGGTGAAAACCTGATCTGCAATCAAGCCCCGCCCCTCAATGCAAAACTAAATTTTTTACATTCTGAGGGGTTTGTGACCCTCCCCAACACCATGTTTGGTTTCGTTTAAAACTTGACTACGAGTTATTTTATAACAGCAACCCTACTGTCCAAAATATTGTTGTCATTCTCTCCTTTTTTATCTGCAGTCTTATTGGTATAGAAAGAAATAAAGATGTGGAGTATTTCACATCATTTAAAACAAAACTGATTGCTGCAGTGAAAGAGTAACAAATAGCAGGTCCAATTATATGAGTTTAAATGGCTGTCCAGACAACACAGGAAGAAAGGTCTTTAATTGTCTAGTTCTGTAATAACTCTGTAGCTTGTTCAGCTGAACCGTCACCATAAGGTGAGTGTTCGTTGATTGAGCCAGGAGGGAAAGCAGGCTCCACGCAATCAGTTGGCTTAAAGGAATGGAAGGAATTCCATGGACTCAAATGAAGTAAGACTGCAATGGATTAATGTAACATCAATTTGCTCAATCTCCCCTTGATAACCCTAAATAACAACTAGAACTAAAATACAGATACTCATTTTCCATCACAGGGAGAGGGTTGTTTTTATGGGATACTGCAGAGAAACTACCAGCCTCAAGAAGTGAAGTCAATTGTTTTCTATAGCTCTGTGTTTTGTCCTATATTGTGTTTTTAAACATATTTGAAAACACATCAACATATTTGAAGAACAACGCATGAATGTCAGTGAGCTGTGCGTCAGTGGGGGCGCGGCCAGGTGTTAGGGGAGGAGCCAGGTGTTAGGGGAGGAGAGGAGAGGACATGTTGATCAGGAAACATTCTTAACATTCACAGAAACCAGATCCATTCGACGTGGAAGCAGTTCTCTCTTTCAGGAGGAAAAATAAAACACATTTTGTGTTATAGTCACACTGCAAATATAGTCACACTGAAACAACAACAAGGTGAGTAAAACAGCACAACGTTAAGAAAAGTTAAAACTTCTCTTCCTGTGATAGAATAAAAATATGATGGTATTGCTCGTTACATAAACCTTGTTGTCTGTCTCTAGGAATGGCCTCTGCAAACACTTTTTCATGTTCCATCTGTCTGGATGTATTCAGGAGTCCAGTTTCCACACCATGTGGACACAACTTCTGCAGAACATGTATTACACAGTTCTGGGATAAACTAGTCCAGTACAAATGTCCTCTTTGCAACATGCTTTTCAACACAAGACCTGATTTACGGATCAATACCCTCTTATCAGAGCTGGCCACTCAGTTTCGAACATCGGTACGAGTAAAAGAGCAGCTTTGTGTTAAACCAGGAGAAGTTCCCTGTGACGTCTGTACTGGGACCAAGCTGAAGGCAGTGAAGTCCTGCCTAGTGTGTTCTATCTCTTACTGCCAAACCCACCTGGAGCCACATCAGAGAGTAGCAGGCCTGAAGAAACATCGGCTGGTCGAGCCTACAGACCGTCTGGAAGACATGATGTGTAAGAAACACGACCGACTTCTGGAGCTCTTCTGCCAGACTGAACAGGTGTTTTTGTGTCAGTTCTGCACAGAGACAGACCACAGGTCCCATCCTGTTGTACCTCTAAATAAGGAATATGTAGTGAAGAAGGCCCAGCTGGGGAAGATAGAGGCTGAAGTTCAGCAGATGATCCAGAAGAGACAAAAAAACATTCAGGAGATTAAAGACACATTAAAATGCAGCAAAGCAGATGCAGACAGAGAGATAACTGATGGTGTGCAGGTCCTCACTGCTCTGATGCGCTGCATTGAAAAGTGCCAGGATGATCTCAAACAAATGGTTAAAGAGAGACTGAAATCCACAACGAAACAAGCTGAAGACCTCATCAAAGAGCTGGAGCAGGAAATAGAAGATCTGACCAATAGAAGCTCAGAGGTGAAGCAGCTCTCACACACTAAAGACCACCTCCACTTCCTCCAGGCCTTCAGATCCCTGAAGAATCCTCCACCCACCAGGGACTGGACGACGGTGGAGGTCCATCCTCCGTCATACGTAGGGACCTTGAGGAGATCCCTGGATCAGCTGGAGGGGAAACTGAACATTGAGATGAAGAAGCTGCGAGTTGCTGAACTGAAGAGGGTCCAGCAGTATGAAGTACATGTGACTCTGGATCCTGATACAGCACCATCCCAGCTCATCCTGTCTGATGATGGGAAACAAGTACATGATGGAGGTGTTGGATCTCTTTGGGTTGTCAGGGAACTCCCAGACAACCCAAAGAGATTTACAGAGTGTGTATGTGTTCTCATGAGGCAGAGCTTCTCCTTAGGGAGATTTTACTTTGAGGTCCAGGTTAAAGACAAGACTCAATGGCATGTTGGTGTTGCCAGAGAGTCCATCAAAAGAAAAGGCATTATATATCTGACCCCTGGGAGAGGTTGCTGGAGTATTAAATTCAGCAAGGATGGGTTGTCATTTAATGATAACCCTGCCATCCGTCTCCCTCTGAGAGCTGAGCTCCAGAAGGTGGGGGTGTTTGTTGATTATGATGAGGGTCTGGTCTCCTTCTATGATGTGGAAGCCAGGGTTCATATCTACTCTGCTACTGGCTGCACCTTCAGTGAGCCTCTTTATCCACTCCTCTGTCCATGTTTACATGAAGAAGGTACAAACTCTGCCCCCCTGATCATCTCACCTGTCAATCAAACAGACAGGGCCTTTGTTTGACAATAAAATAATCAAACAACCAAAACAATTGATGTTGTTACCTGAATTACAATCTCTACAATGTGAGATCTGAGATCTGAAGGACCAATACATTAAGCCACTAACACTGTGTACTATAAACAATATTACCCATTATAACTTCTAAGAATACACTACAATGTTCAATGTCTTTTTATCTGAATTGTTTTTATACTTTTAATGATAATAATAATAATATATAATATTACATAAGGATACATAATGTGAAATGTTAAGTCGATTTTTTTAACCAAATACACTCCTTTATCATTTTTGAATCATGTTTGACAACACAATACAATGTTTGTAAACTTTTGAGATTTGAATAAAAATGTACTTAAAGTAGATTTTCTGTCAAATATTGTGGGTTTTCTGCTGATGTGTGGTTGAGGCATCCTCACCTGGCCGAGTCAGACTGATTGGACTCTGGGGCTGAGTGAGGCGGCACACTTGTTGTCCATTGAGTAATCAATGTTTCAACCACCAGGGGGTGCCCTAGTTCTGTAAACGATGCAAACCATTCAAAATAAAATCCCTGAAAAAGCCGCTGGCCAGAGGCGTAGCTCCCATTCACTCTGTCGACTGGTTTATTTCAGTCTTTATAACATAAATACAGATACATATATTTATGTTATAAATAAAGGTGTATATATATATTTAGATGTATATATATTCAAATTCAAAACATATGTCGAAAAACGTAAAAAAAAAATATATATGTAGACTTCAAACATAAGGATGGATGATAATGGCCTTCGAAACCTTCTGGGAGGTAGAGTAGGCCTCTACTGACCCATAGCTATGGGGCTGATAACCTCTGATAACGTCCATTAAATTTAGTGAAAAAGTACACCACTGTCCTTCCATCCATCCTCTCTCTCTCTCTCTCTCTCTCTCTCTCTCTCTCTCTCTCTCTCTCTCTCTCTCTCTCTCTCTCTCTCTCTCTCGCTCTCTCTCTCTCTCTCTCTCTCTCTCTCTCTCTCTCTCTCTCTCTCTCTCTCTCTCTCCCTACCTTTCTCTCTCTCTCTACCTTTCTCTCTCTCTCTCTCTTCTCACTCTCTACCTACCTCTCTCTCTCTCTCTCAACCTCTCCCTCTCTCTTCCTGACACCCCCTGTGGGGGGAGCTCTCTGCGACCTGTCGAAGGCAAATTGCAATACGGACGAGTTTGGACTCGCCAATCACCATGGACTCGCCTGCCACTGATACACAGTGCACCATACACAGAGGGTAAACCTGGCCTGGGCCCCGTTTCCCGATAACGATGGATCTTCGCTCGTACGATCATTCTCCCGATGGATCTTGCGATCCATCGATAATTTCTTTGGAGCGTTTCCCGAAACTCCTCTTAACGTGAACGCGCATTCGCTGCACTCACGACGTCGTAGGATTGTAACTGTCTACTGACACGGTGCTGAAATGGGCTCCGTAGGAGGGGGAGACGCAGGAATGTCGCAGGAAAATTGTGTTAAAAAGGGTTAAAATATATCCCCATCAAGGACAACAGCAGAGCCTACGAAAAAAATAGAGTGCAATTATATGAATGCTAAAGACATTAAAACACAATTGATGATAATTAAATAATTAAATTAAAAGATAATTTGATTGGCTATAAAAGCCCCTCCGGAAATAGGGTAAGGTATGTATTGATGAGGAATACAACGAAGCCCACCGTCTGGCCCGGTGCATCGTTGAGCGCACGATCGGGAGGTGGAAGTTGCGCTTTAGATGCCTTCACAGGTCAGGCGGAGGGCTCCAGTTTTCGCCGGCCAAGTCATGCGCCGTGATATGTGTGACGGCTATGTTGCACAACATTGCAAGGCTGGGGTGGCATTGCTTGAACCGGAGGACGCTGAGGACGATGACGACGAGGAAGATCGGTGTGAGGACGGCCTCCCTCATCTACGCGGCTGGTTTTCATGCGCGTCGAAGAGTGATTGAGACTTTTTTTTAACCCCCTCCACCCTCCCACATGTCACTAAACATTCCCGTCAACGTGACCAATCCCCACCATATCCCAGCCTTTTGCCTGCTCCTTTGCTTGTTTTTTATAATTTATTTTATTTCTTTATTTTTTATTTTTTTTAATTGTTTTAATTTATTTATTTTTTTACATTATTTTATGCTACGTTTTATGAGTAGCCTATGTCAGTCTGCACAAATCCCCCCACTTTCTCTCACACATTTTGAGTGCCCTGCCTGCGCAAACATTTTCTGGACTGTCCCGTTTTATTTTGGCCATTTTAACATCTTTATTAATAAATTAATTAATAATCTTTATTAATTACCAAACTAAGAACATAAAGGCGCAATGCGTTTTAATAAAACGCATCCAATAGACGGAATGTCCGATGGTGTCGCCACTGAGGCTATAGCTGACGATGCTCTTAGCGTCCTACGAGTACCTACGAGCACCCCTGGAGTACTCGTTAGCTACGAGCGTTTTCAAGACGTTCGTTCCCCACGATGCTTTCGGGAAACGCGGTGAAAACTCTACGATGCCCTTTCGACGCACTTCACGATCCACTTAGGCTAACGACGCTTTCGGGAAACGGGGCCCTGTTTGGTTTGGGAAACCAGCACAAAGCTTTCCCAAGGAACTGCAGGTTGGGGTAAAAGCCGAATTTGATAGTCCCGGTTGAGTTGTGGATACCGAACCTCGCCAACGCTACGTTGAATGTGAAATCCATTCCCGGTGATTGGTGGAACTCTTTGCCCTGTTGGCAACCAACCTCCCCACCCCGGCAATGGTGATCCTGGATACAAACATCGGCAACAAAAAAGACCTAGGGGAACATTTGTCGTTGCAATACATATACATGTATCTTACACAACTGTGTGTAATATATATACCGTTTACCCTCATGGGTGTCAATGTGATGTAGCTTCACAACCCCTTCAGACCACGCCTCCCTCCCCCCAAGACTCAAGCAACATTTTGTTCATCTTTTGTTTCAAATCTCATTATTTCTGACTTTGAATTATCTAACCTGAATACGTGTATCCAATGCACTACACTTAGTTCTCCGAAAATACCGGTAAGAGTAGGAAAAACACAGGACATTATTCGTATTTTTTGTGCATGTTTTTTATCCTCTGGATGTGAACGCGTATCTCTGGGATTAATTAGAGGGTAGCAGTGTCATTTCTAAGGTCTTTGTTATGAGTGGCACTACCTCTTCTTGGACACTAGGGATCACCATATCTTCCTACAAGCTAGAAGGAGAAGAGATTTCCTGGATTCTGCTGGATTTGGCATGGTCTTGCCTTGGTTTTCATGTAATTTCTTTATATATATATTTGGTTCCGCAGACTGGAGTTTCGTTTTATATCTTGCTTTTTATTGTTTGTAGATCTCAATGTTGGGGGTGGGGGGAGGGATTTATTTATTGTGACAACAAGGATTTACTCCTTTATGGGAACTTAAACAGCTCAGCTCAGACTCACTCGATCGTTGGGCCGAACGCAGATTTTTTATTCTGGAAAAATGTGTGAATGGTTAAATATAGTTAAAAAGGTTGACACGATTTGTAAACATAACTGCTTAGATGACATAATATAACCACAGCGACGTGAGGCTTCTTTACAATAGAAACAGTCAACATGGTTCTTGGGAGGAATTATCACCAGCTAATAAATGGCGAAATAGGTTCTCCGTGGCAACCTTTCAATTTGAAATGCTTTGCCCAATGAATGACAACTATGTACCGAAGTATCTCTGCTTGTATGAACACAAAAAACTCCTACATTTTACTTCCATATTGACGCTATTGTAACCTGTCACAAGCTAGCCTGTACTTTGGAATCCCCGGAAGATTGCAGGGTTCCCTGTGCTGAGCACTTCAAATAAACTACTATCATACAAATCCACTGATGTTCTTGGTGGTAGCTCACACTGTAGCAGCCATGCCATTAGTAACTGAAGTTCTTGGTGGTAGCTCACACTGTAGCAGCCATTGTTAACGATGTTCTGGGTGGTAGCTCACATGGTAGCAGCCCGTAGTAACCAACCTTCTGCCATTACATTGGTAATCTGGGGGTCCGAGGTTCAAGTCCCTGTTCAGGTGACTCTTTATTGTCATTTAGCTTTTAATTAAGCTAGTTATGTGCTAATATATTGTTATACCTATTTGGAATGTGTGTATATGTTCATAACACACAAGTAAATGACTATGTTGGATGATTAGGCAAGACACCTATATAGGCCCATTCTAAAGATGGATAGGGGTCAAATTGCAGCATTCAAAATGCACAATTTGGATACTATTTATTGTAGGTAATGCATTCTTCAGTTTCTTTGTACTGTTTCCAAGAGTGTCTGGTTGCACAACTGTGGCCCGCCTGATAAAATCCATATTTTTTTTACATTACAATTTACATTATTAAACTCTTATTAACACTGTATGTAACTTTGTTCCCTAGAATCTTCAATCTTGTTTAAAATCGGACCATATTGACACTACAACAGCAAGTGAATACTGCAGTGAAAAGGTAGCATTTTAAAGGGGGACCGCCTTCCATTCAGACTTAACGCCACTCATTGACGTCTAATTGTCGTAGTGGCGGCGCTTACATTGTTTTCAATTTATTTGTTACCAGCATTCGTAGTGTTGATCAGCAGAGAAATAGTCCACCAAAGACGTTGACGTCGCCTAGCAACCGAAGACTCTGGGGTTGAAAAGTTACCGGACTGCTTGAGGAGTGATACCAAAGACGTCATTAGAGGCAAAAAGTCCTTTGTTTTCCTTGACAGCAGTCAATTATAATTAACAACGGTGAATTATCAAATATAATACACCGCCGGAAGTTGTGAAGAGCCCATACAAGTAAACTGAGCATTCCATGCATTGAGAAGACCAGTGTAATAATCCATAATAATTGTGGTGGGTACAAAATGAATCTTGACGAAATCTGGTGGGGACGCGTCCCCAGCGTCCGCGGCGTAATCAACACCTATGTCCAGTCCTCTATTCCAGCAACTTCAATGTATTTTCGTTGTCATAATAACCATTTGCCAAAAGCTTTCATTGTCAGTAAATTATATCTAATCATATGCATTTTATCATGGTCATCATATACTGTGTTATATAAAGCTGATAACATATCAATCATATTAAATCATCATGTCAATCTGTCATACAGCATACAATCAGAACACCACTTCCGTCATATCAATGTTAGTTGCGTTGAACAGCGCTCATCAACGGGTAGACAGTGCATTCGTGTGGCGACAAGCAGTGCATAATGTATAATGCAACAATGACTATATTTGCCATTCCGCCCACTTACAAAATAAACTGCAATTCCCACTGGATGAAATGCTTCATGAACCACCTCCAGAACGGATGCTTGTTGACATTGTGTCTCTGTTAGGGATATTGTTCCGAATACCCCTATGCATTTGTGTGATTTATTAGCCAGACAATAATGTGCCCTTAACACTAGGTGGGGACACATTCCATTTTTTTTACATTGACGCATACTCGCATATCGCTCTAGGTCATTCCACCATCTGTCGTTATTACCGATTACCGAGACGGTCGCCATTTAGCCACCCGGCCGATTACGTCCGCCAGGCAGAATTAGCTTATCGAGTCCCATTATGCTTGACACCCACATTGCCGCATGCAGCTATATTTTATCATTATTATTATTATAATTATATTTTTATTGTTATTACTTTTTCAAATTGAATTGAGGATTTCATTGTTACTTTGCATACTAAAATACACTTTGAATAACACATTAAATGCATAATGAATTGTCAATTGCATAATGCAATAACTTATTGAATTGCAAATTGCATTGTCACTTGAATTTTGCGTCATATATGCTTCCATAGGTGCCTTTTAGATACGTGCAGTCACGTGGTCGTTCACCGGTAGAAGGCGGTGAATATCTGCGGTTGTGTAGACTCTACGGTAAAGGGGGGTTGGCGTGTGGTGCTCATGGGTCAGATTGCCGTCTCTCTGTCTCTCACCTCAGGGTTCCCCGGCACTGCCGAAGCAAACCACACGGCTCCACGTGGCGCTATAGTTGGTCCCACCACCGCACCGAGAGGGGAGGGAGGAGGAGAAGCTTTCTGTCTTCCGTTTCTCTGTTCTGTTCTGTTCGTTGCTTTAAGAAAAACACGAGCCAAGAAAGAACAGAGGAGGAACAACCCAAAAAACAAACCTGAGTGAAGGAGTGTGTGTGTGTGTGTGTGTGTGTGTGTGTGTGTGTGTGTGTGTGTGTGTGTGTGTGTGTGTGTGTGTGTGTGTGTGTGTGTGTGTGTGTCGTCTGCGGACACGTACTCATACACATTTATACATTTATGGGTTTAGGTCCAGGAGATAAGCCTCATAAAACGTCCATTGTTGCCTCAATATCAAATCATGAACCATAAAAGCACATATAACCTGGACACAAAGAGATAGGGTCGGTTTTATAAAGACTGTGGTGAAAGAAACTCGCATCAGTTGTTGGAGAATACCTCTTCTGGGCTCTGTCTCTGGGTTCCTTCCCACTGGCTTTTTAGTGGAGGGTTTCCTTGTCCTATAGAGGGCTTAGGGCTCTCCCCCTCTTTCTACCTACCTGCCTCTCTGTCTGTCTGGCTACCCATCTATTCTGCAGACATAACAGTGTATTTGTTTCTGGAGGCTAAGATTGAGTATTCAAGTTGTGTAATGTATCAAACACAAGGTGTGTGTGCGTGTGTGTGTGTGTGTGTGTGTGTGTGTGTGTGTGTGTGTGTGTGTGTGTGTGTGTGTGTGTGTGTGTCTGTGTGCGTCAGAGATGTTCACAAGACATTCGTTGGACGACGACTCTCAAGTCTTTGAGCTCGATTCCAAGTCAAGTCTCAAGTCTTTGAGGGGCAAGTTCAAGTCAATTCTCAAGTCTTTTGCCAGAAGTCCAAGTCAAGTCTCAAGTCTCTGGCCATCTGGTCTGGTAAGGGATAATGTATAGAACACCGGTCATTATCGGGAGAATAAGGCTTATTTACAATAATGATCGCGGACGTTCTATGCATTATTCTGCTTATTATACGGCTACTTGCCAAAACAAGAAAAGTAACTTCACACTCTGTGTCTTTTTACAATTGATTTGTTACCAGCATTCGTAGTGTTGATCAGCAGAGATATAGTCAGCCAAAGACGTTGACGTTGCTTAGCAACCAAGGATGCTGGGGTTGATAAGTTACCGGACTACTTGCGGAGTAATACGACTGACGGCAAAAAATCCACTTTCCTTAACAGCGGTCATTGTATGCTTAGCAATATGCTTCCAAAAAAAATTCACTGCTGGAAGTTTTGAAGGCCCATGCAAGTGAACGGAGCGTTCCGCAGCATTAAGAAGAGCCGTGTAATAAATAACGATAGTCACATACATTATTCGATATTCTACGTGACTCAGACTATTCAACTATTCGGCGATCGTTGCCCATCCCTAATACAAATACACCAATGAACTTAGATTTAAAGCTATAATTGCATGACTTGACGAGTCTCGAAGCTCGAGTCCGAGTCAAGTCTGAAGTCTTTTGGGTGGAGTCACAAGTCAAGCCTGAAGTCGCCGTTTGTGCGACTTTAGTGCGACTCGAGTCCGAGTCTCAGACTCGAATCCCCATCTCTATTGTGTGTGTTTGTGCTTTAGTATTACGTTCTTAACTACCCCCCAGAACGGAAGTCTCCTGATGAGTGGGTCTCAATTTCCCATCAGGCAGAAATGTTGCCCGGATAGCCAGATAACAAGGACCTTAACAGCTTCATTAAGGCGTCAGCATTGTAGAGGTACTGTCTGAAAGAACCGCTCCCAAAAGTTTGTACTTCCTCAAATTCCGAACTCCGTAGCCCCCTAGCCAGGAGGGACACAGACTCCTCCACCCACTATTTTCTCATTTTCTGAGGCTCAATGCACACCTTGATAACAACTAGAACTAAATTACAGATACCAGTTGTGCGTCTCTGAATAGTGAATTTGTTGGTCTGGTTCGTCTGCCCTACCCTGAGCCACGTGATGCAGCTGTTTCATGAGGTTGAAGTCTGGGAGATAAGCCTTATATAACTACCAGCGTTAACTCAATATTAAAACACAAACCATAATAGCACATATAACCTGGACCCACAGGGAGAGTGTTGCTTTTATTTTTTTATTTTTTTATTTAAAGACTGTGTAGAAAATTACCAGCATCAGGACAAGTCAAGTAAACAGTTTTTACATATCTCTTACTCCCAGTCTGGTTGTGCACCGGCCATTGGTCTGTGTTTTGTCATATATTCTGTTTTCAATTATTTAAAAAAAAACACATCAACGCATTTGAATTACAGCGCATGAATGCCCCCAAAGCCAGAGTGTGGAACTTGAACCGTTATTGAACTGTGTCCGTGGGGGCAGTGCCAGCTGCCAGGGGAGGAGCCAGGTGTTGGGGAAGGAGAGGAGAGGACATCTTGTAAAGGAAATACAACTTACGGTAATAATAAGGGAATCATTTTGGAAAAAAATGTCTAAGAAACAGAAACCACAAAAAGGTGAGTAAAAAAGCACAACTTTGAGAGTAGTCAAATCCTGTTTACAGTTATGGAATAACAAAAGTAATGGTATTGCTCAATACATATAGCTTCTTGTCTGCGTCTAGGAATGGCCTCTGAAAACACTTCCTGGTCTGAGGAGAACTTTTCATGTTCCATCTGCCTGGATGTGTTCAGCAGTCCAGTTACCACGCCATGTGGACACAACTTCTGCAGAACCTGTATTACTACGTTTTGGGATGAACAAGTCCAGCACAAATAACCTGTTTGCAATGACCTTTTCAACGCAAGACCTGATTTACGGGTCAATATCCTCTTATCAGAGATGATTGATCGGTTTGGAACTTCTGTACGAGTAAAAGAGCAGCCTTGTGTTGGACCAGCAGAAGTTCCCTGTGACGTCTGTACTGGGACCCAGCTGAAGGCTTTGAAGTCCTGCCTAGAGTGTTTCATGTCTTTCTGTCAAACCCACCTGGAGCCACATCAGAGAGTTGCAGTCCTGAAGAAACATCGGCTGGTCGAGCCTATGGACCGTCTGGAAGACAGGATGTGTAAGAAACACGACCGACTTCTGGAGCTCTTCTGCCAGACTGAACAGGTGTGTGTGTGTCAGTTCTGCACAGAGAAAGACCACTGGTCCCATCCTGTTGTACCTTTAAAGGAGGAATATGAAGTGAAGATGGCCCAGCTGGGAAAGATGGAGGCTGAAGTTCAGCAGATGATCCAGGAGAGACAAAGAAATATTCAGGAGATTAAAGACACAGCTAAACGCAACAAAGCCAATGCAGACAGAGAGATTGCCGATGGTCTGCAGGTCCTCACCGCTCTGATGCGCTCCATTGAAAAGTGCCAGGAGGACCTTAACCAAATGGTTAATGAGAGACTGAAATCCACAACGAAACAAGCTGTAGGCCACATCAGAGAGCTGGAGCAGGAGGTAGAAGCTCTGACCAATAGAAGCTCAGAGATGAAGCAGCTCTCACACACTAAAGACCACCTCCACTTCCTCCAGGCCTTCAGATCCCTGAAGAATCCTCCACCCGCCAGGGACTGGACAACGGTGGAGGTCCGTCCTCCGTCATACGTAGGGACCTTGAGGAGATCCCTGGATCAGCTGGAGGAGACACTGAACATGGAAATGAAGAAGCTGTGTGATGCTGAACTGAAGAGGGCCCAGCAGTATGAAGTAGATGTGACTCTGGATCCCGATACAGCTCATCCCAGTCTCATCCTGTCTAATGATGGGAAACAAGTACATGATGGAGGTGTAGGGAAGAAACTCCAAGACAACCCGAAGAGATTTACAAAGTATGTATATGTTCTCACGAGGCAGAACTTCTCTTCATGGATATTTTACTTTGAGGTCCAGGTCAAAGACAAGACTGCATGGCGTTTGGGAGTGGCCAGAGAGTCCATCGACAGAAAAGGTCTGATCATAGTGAGCCCTGAGAAGGGTTACTGGACACTTTACTACGACGAGGATGGGATGGTGTTTAATGGTAACACTGCTTTCCGTCTCCCTCTGAGAGCTGAGCTCCAGAAGGTGGGGGTGTTTGTTGATTATGATGAGGGTCTGGTCTCCTTCTATGATGTGGAAGCCAGGGTTCATATCTACTCTGCTACTGGCTGTAACTTTAGAGAGCCTCTCTATCCATTCCTCTGTCCATGTGATCATGAGGGTGGTACAAACTCTGCCCCCCTGATCATCTCACCTGTCCAGTAAAACAGACCTAAGAGCTTTGTTTGATAATAAAATAATCAAACAACCAAAACAACTAATGTTGTTCCCTGAATTAGAATCTCTACTATCTGAGATCTGAGTGAACTGCATTATTGTTGTAAGAAAATAACTCTGACTATTATAAAATATAACCCATTGTAAATTATTACATTACAGTATATACCTACTTCGTAGTTTTTTTCTCATGTTTTTTTTAATGGTTAACTGCTATACAATTGTTTATGGTAGCAATTATGTATAACTAGTTTCTGGGATTAATTTGCATCATAATAATCAAATCATTGCTTTACCTCTGAATCATGAATGAAGACACAATAAAATGTATGATACGGATTTAAATACAAATGGAAAAAAAGCTAATGAGTCAATGACTTTTAATATCCACCATATACAACATCCCAACATGTGTTCCACTTCCACACTTACACAAAGTTCACAGTGACTACATGTAAAGATGCCCCTCATGTGTGTGAGTACCGTGACTTTCTCTTGTCAGCTCTCCTCTCCATCCTCTCCTCTTAGTTTCTCCTCTCTCCTTCCTCTCTCTTCTCTTCCTCCTCTCCCCTATCTCTGCTCTCCTCTCTAGCTCATCCAGGATTGTGTTAATTATTGTTTTGCATACACATTACACGTGTTTACAAATAACCATAGGCAATATGAGGATTTATTGGGGCAAATATTGTGTATTGTGTGTATTGGGGCAAAGTGCTTTACCGCTAATGTAGCCTTTTTTAAGACGGCAAACAATTATTTTGCTCCAATGATCCATGGTTCAGCTCTACCCTCAAAGGACAGTGAATATAGACTACTTTACTTTCCGCACTAAATGCTATTTTCTTCCAGGTATTTCTCACTACAATAAACGTAACTTGATTCAAACATATACGGCGATCAAAACAACGTAACACTCGGGGGGCTTGCAGCGGGGGAACTAGATGCTTTATAGGGTGGTCAGGGGGAGGCCCAGGTATCTTCAGTGGGTCCATAGACCGTGATAGAAGTGAGTGTGGAACCCTAACCTGTCATCTAAGGAGCATGAATTAATCCTCTGATGGCTGATTATAGAGGTAGAAGGGATAATTCACTGAGACTAGAGTTCTTCAATGTGGCAGCTAGTGTGGTCCACTAGGGTCACTACACTGTAATTATTCAACATACTCTGAATAGCCAGTGTCTCTGCCCCCACCTCATTTCTTTCTTACACAGCGTCTCACTCACACACACACACCCACACACACACACACACGCCACTGGTTAAATGTGCCCTGCTCAATGGTTTAGTGATCGCTTCAGGATGAAAGCATCGTGTAGTGGGGCCCTAGCTTTAGACGGGGCGCCACACTGAGGTAACTGGACAGAAGAGACAGATTCAAACTCTAAAACCTGCTTCATTCTGTGTTGCTTTTATTCATTTGTTTGTTTGTTTGGGCGTCCCCACGGTGATCGCCGTGACAACGCTGAGCATCGGCGCCAGGAACTCGCTGCCCAAGGTGGCGTCCGGCGTCGCCATGGGCCGGTTCATCAGCGCGTGCCACGCCGGCCTTCGTCTTCTCGGCGCTCCTCGAGCTCGCCACCGTCGACCAGTGACCAAGCGGAGCTGGGACCGGGGCGACAGGGAAGCACCGGAGCCCGAGCAACCGAAGGTGACAATACTACCATCATCCGTCACCATGGAGACCGGCTGTTGAGTCATTTAGCAGACGCTTTGATCGAAAAATAACTTTGTTGATTCAGTTAAAAACAAAAAAAATAAGGTTTACACTGACATGTGATTACATATTCATTAGAGTGTCTGTGGATAGCTGACGTAATTCTAGGGTTTAGGTATTATTTCTTCCTCCCTCTTATCTCCTCCTTCCTTCTCCTGTTTCCTTCCTCCTCCCTCCCTCACCGCCTCCTCCCTCCCCCTACCGATCCTTTAATTTTTTCCTCACCCTTCCTTCCACCTTCAAATCCACCCTTACTCCTCCCCTTCCTCATCCTACCACTCTTGTCCCTCAACATCTCCACTCACACCCTTCATCCTCTTCTTCCTCTCCTCCTCCTCTTCCTCCTCCTCTCCCTCCTCCTCTCCCTCCTCCTCTACCTCCTCCTTCTCCTCATCTACCTCCTCCTCCACCTCCTCCTCCTCCCCCTCCCCCTCCTCCTCTACCCCCTCCTCCTCCTTCATCCTCCTCCTCCTCCTCCTCCCCCTCCCCCTCCATCCTCCTCCTCCTCCTCCTCCTCAGAAACGGGCCCCCATGGTGCTCGCCAAGAAGCCCAACAACGTGTGCTCGGCCGGAACTAATTTTATAATTAATTTATTCATATTTTTTGCCAATAATGTCTGGATAGTGTCCTTGTGTTTCTTTGTGTCCTTGTGTTTCTGTGTGTGTGTGTGTGTGTGTGTGTGACACACACACACACACACACACACACACACACACACACGTATGTTATACTTAAAAGGAACAAGTAGGTTACAAATTAATGAAGTCTTTTGGCATGTAGCATATAAAATATATATTCAACGGTCCCAAACTGCATTTGTCACAGACCTTGAGACTAAGGGTTAGGGTTAAAGCTTCACGTTCGTGTAAGCATGGGTAGCACTAGGCTACTGACTTTAGTGGCTTAACCTTACTACATCTGTTCTGAAATTTAACACGATTCAAGATGTTCATTTTAGCGCAACTGGACTATTACATTTTCTTGATTTTGCTTGTAATTCCGATTCACGTACCCGTGGTCAGAGAGCGATTGAGAAAGCAGAGTAGCAACAGTCCATTTAGCATTTAGTTTCCAGGCAACTTCTTCTGATGAGGCAGGAGCTGACCACACAACCATGCTACTTTTAAGACTAAGCCGAACACAAAGTATCACATAAATTAAAGAATAACAAATGAAAGTATTTTTTTAGACAAGAATATGTGTGTGTGTGTGTGTGTGTGTGTGTCCAACTTGAAAAGCAACAAAGTGAAGGAACAGGGATGAATATTGTATATAAGTGTTGACAAGAGAGGAATACGGTCAGGAAAGGAGACAATTAAAAAAGCAATACAAGTAAAATGGACCACTGGTTATAAAACCCTGCAGCAAATGCAGATTCCACTGCCTAACATCTGCACACTGCAAAGGAGTAGGCGCCAGGTAAAGCTGGACCCAGTGTTTGAGATGCCAGATATATCAGGCTGAGGTTTGTGGAACCAAAAACAAGTGGGAACAAGGACTAAGAACAACAAAGCAAACATACAGTAAGTGAACAAGAACAGCAAAGTAGAGCCAGGGGGTATCAATAAATAAAACAATGTTAGTCATGTGTGGAACAAGAACAACAAATGTGTCAACAGGTGTGCGTGTACGTCTAACTTGTAAAACAAGAACAAAGTGAAGGAACAGGGAGGAATATTATAAGTTATTAATAAACAAAGAAAATACTCCACAAACATCAGGCTGAGGTTAAGGATAGCAAAGTGCATCAGGTCGAAAGGAAGGACAACAATCGCAGCAGTCGCCGCCGCCACCACCACCACCATCACCACCAACAGCCGTCGCCAGCACAAGCCGCCACCACTAGCAGCAGAAGGCGACACCACCATCCTTCGCCACCACCAGCCAGCTCAAGCAGCCATCGCCTCAAGCAGCAGCGACCTGCAGCAGCAGTGTTATCCGGCACCAGCCAGCTCAAGCAGCCATCGCCTCAAGCAGCAGCGACCTGCTGCAGCAGCCATCAGCATCCACCATCAGCAGCATCCACCTTCAGCAGCATCCACCTTCAGCAGCATCCACCATCAGCAGCATCCACCATCAGCAGCATCCACCATCATCCGCATACACATAACCGCTATGTCAGTGACACAATTAGGCCTAGGCATTTTTTATTCATACTATAGCTGTGAGAATTGTTCAGAAAAATCACCTCCATAGTCGCCCTGGAGTCACCGGCCGACAGTCTCCTGCAAGAATCAGGGAAACCTATTATAGGACATTCTGTCCAGAAATTAAACATTTAGAAGAGTACGTGACACTTTGCTTTGATAGTTATATACCTCAGAGTGGAGATTGATTGTCGGCAGCTCCTCCAAACTAATGTTTGTACCTTCAACCAAAATGACAATTAATTTACACTCAAATCATTTCACAACAATTTGATTAGCAAGACAATTATTGAAGTCCATTGCCAATACATGAATACATACTCATTACAGAGGCCTTGGAAGTCGAGGCAGTGGGGTCAGAGGACGCCCCCCCTTCCACTCCTACCATCATCGGCCGACCTTCGTTATAGGCGAGAGCCAGCTCCTCCGAAGTGGTGAAGGGCGGGGGAGCGGTCCTCCTCCCAGTCGTATTAAATTTGTTTTTTTTGTTTGCTGCAGGTAATCAACATGTGACTAAAGGTTGGAGCCTAGGCCATTGCAAATCATACAGGCTAGATTCACCTGAAATTATTCAAAGGGATGCTTACAACTTACCACATTGAATATTATTTTAATATTTATTTTTGACTTGGCCCCATGTTCGTAGGAGCGTGCTGGCACCACATCTATGGGGGTAAAAGGCATGATGATGATACATGATATTTTTAGACAATATGCAGAATCTTTTCACTTACGAATGAACACGGACGGCTATTTTTTGCCAGCACGCTACCCTAGCCATATTATGGGCAACCGTGTTCCCCTTGGCTGTGATTTGGACCTTGAATTCCTCGTAGGAATTCATAATAATACACCACACACGCACGATTCACATTGCATAAGGGGGAGTCAAATGACGTGATAAACACACCTTTTCTGTGAACGCGCATTGAACCTAAAGCGGAAAACCTGGTTAGACTAATTTAATCTAGAGTGAGTGTCGTGGAACCATTTAACTCTGACTGCGAGTTGCGTCTCTGTCGAACCAGGTTTTCCCCAAGAAAAGCTGGGTATGTTCAGTGAGGTTAGTGCTATACTCCCCTCACATGTTTCCTTTGTATTTACCAACGATGTGAACGTTTCCTAATATTTTACTGTTAGAAGAGTCAGAGAAATAAGTTCTTTATCACACAGACATAAATTACTAAAATGAAAACCGAGCAAAACAAAGCGAATCAAAAGCAGAAAAGTGTTTAATCCTGATGAAAAGAAAAACTAAAAGCAGAAATTTCGACACATACCGGACAGAGGTCTCAATCAAAGCGCCCCGTTCCCCTATGTGAAAGCCCCCCATTGCCCGTGTGCTTGAGCATGTGCACACTCAAATTGCTTGGGTCTCTGTAGCTGGCGTTGCAATGCACTAACAGGCAGGGCTTCTAACCGGAGTGAGTCCTCATGTGGATCTTCAGGGTGCCTTTGTGACTGAAGCGCATCGTGCATTGGTCACACTTGTAGGGCTTCTCCCCAGAGTGAGTACTCATGTGGATATTCAGGTTGTTTGTCCGACTGAAGCGCTTTGTGCATTGGTCACACTTGTAGGGCTTCTCGCCGGAGTGAGTTCTCATGTGGCTATTCAGGTAGTCTTTCTGACAGAAAGACTTCGTGCATTGGTCACACTTGTAGGGCTTCACCCCGGAGTGAATCATCATGTGGCGCTTCAGCCGGCCTTTCAGACTGAACCGCTTCGTGCATTGGTCACACTTGTAGGGCTTCTCGCCGGAGTGAGTCCTCATTTGGACGATCATATTGGCATTGTTGGGAATAACCTTGCCACACAAGACATCGGCCCGGCCCTTGCGGAAGCCCTGATGCCCAGTCAGCTCCTCAAGGTGGACAAGCCTCACGCTGCAGATCAGGCTCTTGGCCACGCTGTGGTCAGCGGACAGCGAGCTCAAGGCCTCCAGTTCTGACACGGCAAAGAGGGTGTCATGGCCGTCCACCGCCAGTGGGCCCTCCCCTTCTCCGTTAATGCTCAGGATGCGCAGCTCCCCGCTGTGACTTGACATGTGGGAGGAGCCAGGGGCGTCAACACGCACACTCTCCGAGGTGGCGCTGCGCTGCGTGCTGCAGTCTCTGATGTCATTGTCTTCTTCTGAGAGGAAAACAGAGAAAGAGAGAAAGTAATGATTTGAATTAATCATTTTCACAAAGGTATACAGTATGTACTTTGTACACACTTGTGTATAGGAAGAATTATATTTTGACATTCTTTCTAACTTCTATTTGTTGATTATGCATTTTCCTTGTCGCCCTTTTGATGGTCAAGGGTTAAAGGCTCCTACTGAGAAGGCAGATTAGAGTACATTCTCAGTTGATCAAGGTTGTTTTCTTGCATAGATGCAATGTGTATTACTAACCTACGGCGGGCATGCCTCCACCAATATCCTCTTCAACCTTGATTGAAATGGTGTCTGGGGTCTCCGGCTTTCCACATAACGAAGGAAACACACACAAAAGACATTCTTTCATTTGCACAGAATAGTTGTTAATCCCCAATTACGATAGACTGGGTTCCCCCAACCTGCTCTGACGGCGATTTGAATTCGCCCTTCATAAGGGTCTGGAGAAGAGCAATTCATATCTTTCTGATTCTGATACGTTTTTGGAGAAGCTGAGACCGTTTTTTGAGACCAAAATTGTACCGGGGGCGAAACTTGTACTGCCTACGTAAGCTGCGTTTGAAATTTCCAAACCTGCCTGGCAACGGACGAACGATGACGTAGGAAGGTTCATGAATATTCACAAACATTCGCGCTCATTCATTGAGCGTCGCAAGACGAAATAACATTAAAGGGACTCTTACCTTTGTTGCATTTTTACACTTTTTTTGGATAAGGTTAAATTGGTATTAATAAGGTAATAACACTCTAATATGCAAGACAGACCCACCAGGAGTAAAAACAAACAATTATTTTACTCTCATAATATTTAGTGAAAACTTCAACCAATAAAATTCTTCGGACCGAATGACCTTATTGGCCGACAGACCTGTCTGTTTGCTGCATGGATATATAAGGTTTTCCGTCTGCTTCTTGTGGCACATTCGGGCCCGCGTCATCAAGGCGCGTCCTCAACTAGAGGGTTTGTTTTGATTCCACGGCAGACGGTAGCGAGTAGCGTAGCGACTGACGATGGCAGACCAAAGTGGTCCACGGCGTACTGAAACTGCACCATTCAGTCCGATTAGGGGACTCATCTCGGACTCAGACTCACAGAGTTACCCTCCTCTGGAGCCTCAGGAAGACCTCCAGACTGTTGGCCACCAACTGCACCATTCAGTCCGACAAGGGGACCCGATTCGGCCTCAGAAGCCAAGTGGTCCCGCTCCCCTGGATGATTCTCAGGACCTCCAGACCGTTGGCAACCAACCGCACCACTCAGTCTGATTAGGGGACCCGTTTCGGACTCAGACGCGACGTTGTCCCGCTACTCTGGAGCTACCGGAAGACCTCCAGACCGTTGGCACCCAACCGCACCACTCAGTCCGATTACGGGACCCATTTCGGACTCAGACGCGACGTTGTCCCGCTACTCTGGAGCTACAGGAAGACCTCCAGAACGTTGGCACCCAACCGCACCACTCAGTCCGATTACGGGACCCATTTCGGACAACAGACGCAACGTTGTCCCGCTACTCTGGAGCTACAGGAAGACCTCCAGAACGTTGGCACCCAACCACACCACTCAGTCCGATTAGGGGACCCATTTCGGACTCAGACGCTACGTTGTCCCGCTACTCTGTTTGTAATGCTCATACACCTTTCTTATACTCAGTGGGACCACTGTCCTTCAACATGGGGCCTCAAAACGGTATCGCACGAAGCCCATAAAATTACAGTGAGCCACCTGCTAAATTTCTTGTTTACTAGACCCCTGGTAGATATTATGACCCCTGGGAGTCTAAACATAACCCATGGGAGTCTAAACATAACCCATGGGAGTCTAGAACTTTTGTACTGTAGCGACCCTGGGACAGTTAAATAGTTTGTGTGTTATGTGTTACATTATATTTCGTTGTCCGCTATGCCAGTTGTTCTATGTGTATGTATTGTAATGTTCTTCTTGTCAATCAGCGTGGGGGCGAATCATTAGGTCAGCTGGGGGAGGGCCTTGGAAGAACAGGAGGGTGGGGGCCTGCACGCGAGTGAGACCGTGTTGGGGGTTGCCGGGGTAACCGGGGTTTGTTTTGTGTCGGTTTTCTGCCGTTGGTTACAATGTTACGGGTTTCAGTGACCTGGTTTTGGTTCATTAAAACTACCTTCAACTACTAATGACTCGACATCATTATGTCACCGGCGAGGTTGTTACAGTACTCGCGGGATGATTTGAATGTGCTGTAATTCTCAAATGCAACAACGGTCAGAGTCCCTTTAAGCAGATAACACTTATTTTACAAATGACATTTATTAGCGTTGCTAACTTTATAATTGTATTGTATTTAATTGTTTAATGGCATTTAGCTAGTAAACTGAGTGTATTAACACAAGCTAGCTAGACTATGATACACTTTAAAACACTCAGTTTACTAGCTAAATTCAATACAATACAAATATAAAGTAAAAAAAAAATGTTGTCTGTATTATGTTATTTCTTGTTTGGCAACATGAGCGCGAAGCATCGGACAATCGTGTCGAACGATGACGTAATGTTTCGAACGCGAATTACGTAGGTGGTACAATTTTCACCCCCGGTACAATTTTGGTGCGACAGCGCCAATCAACTAGTTGGCTACTCCCCCTGGCACCCTATTGGCTGGTTCAACACAATGACGACAGGGAAGCGACAGCAAGCAGCCATTTGCATACAGAATCAGTTGAACTAGGCCCGTTGATCAAGCCTCTTGTGCTGAAGAAAATGACAGCAGCTTCCCTATACCAACAACCTGGAAATAGCCAGGCTACACGTACGACTCATTAAATCATAGAGGTGTGAGCTTTCTAAGGTTGTGTGCTGGAGTTTTAACAGAGGAAGCCTCTCTTTTGGATGCTGAATAAGAAGATGATTTCCAACCTGCACACTCAGATCCTCACGGTAGACCAGCCGCTCGCCGCGCTCCAGGCTCTTGGCCGCGCTGTGGTCCGCAGACAGCGAGTTCAGGGCCTCCACTTCTGACGCGGTGAAGAGGGTGTCATGGCCGTCCACCGCCAGTGGGCCCTCCCCTTTACCGTAGACGCTCAGGATCTTCAGCTCCCCGCTGTGATTGGACATGTGGGAGGAGCCAGGGGCGTCCACACCCTGACTCTCCGAGGTGGAGCCGCGCTGCGTGCTGCGGTCTCCAAAGGCATCACAGTCTTCTGCAGAGGGAGGAAAAAAAGACCAAGTAATTGTTTTGATGCACTGTTTACATAAAAGGAGGAAGTGTGTATTTGTACACATGAAATAAACTATTTAAATGTATGTTTATTAGGGCTGTAACGATATGCATATCGAAACCGGAATCATGACACTCAAAACCACAAACCTGTCTCGCGGTGTGAGAAGGCAGAAGCACGATACGCCCTTTCTAACTCTCCGGTCAAATTGTCAGATGGAAATTTGATAATAACCTGTCTAAATAATAGTCTGCTGACACCGCTCCTCTTAACGATGCCGTAAATCTGCGATGAGATGCCCTCTCTGCGATGACCGCTCTCCGTGGCTACGGAGGATTGCATTTCTCCACAGCCTGCGAAGTCCTCATATGCGATATGAACGACATTTATCCAGAGTGGGACAAATGCGAAAAAATAGCCTGTGTGATCCTGTCTCTATTGTTTTGTGTGCTTTGAACGGCAGTCGTCTGCTTATAGGTCGGAATGAAGACTGCGGTCAAGTGAGCCGCCATTCGTTCATCCGCGGTTAAGCCAGCCGTCACACAAAATCTTCGTGCGCCTTTACTCTAAACATCCTTTGGTTGGTATCTCGCATCGTTTTCAAAATAAAAGCCTTCACCTACGTGCGTAGATATATAGAACACTAGCTGTCTTACGGCGGCGTCTAGAATGTCCGCACTTGCGGACATCTCGCCAGTCAGCTGCTCACCCATAACATTGTGTTGGTAGTGGTACATGTACTTTTTAAATAACCATAACTTGCTACATTTTCAAACGGTTTACCAACGGTTTGGTTTCTTACAAACATTATTAACGTGGTTATAATATTGTACCTATTTTAGAACATTTAAACTTTTTAAAAAATCGAACATAATTATTCATCAGTATCAAGTATACAGTGCCGTAACTACAGCTCTGATGTTTATAACAAAACAAACTGTTTGAAAATGTAGCAAGGTGGTTATGGTTATTTAAAAAGTGCATGTACCGCCAGGGCCGTTGCACCAAATCCTGGGCCCCTATACTATAGCTACTGATGGGCCCCCCTGCGCTAAGTTGTTGAGGGGGGGGGGGGGGGGGGGGGGGGGGTACGGAGCGATTGTTGACGGGGGGGGGGGGGGTATGGAGCGATTGTTGACGGGGGGGGGGGTATGGAGCGATTGTTGACGGGGGGGGGGGGTGGGAAGGGGAAAGACGTGGCCGATAGGGAAAAAAAATATTTTTCTTTTTTTTTTTTGGTCATGGGCCCCCCCTCTGCCTTGGGCCCCCCCACAACTGTCCCCTTTGTCCCCGCAGTCCGTCGGCCCTGTGTACCACTACCAAGTCAACACAGTGTTATGGGTGAGCAGCTGACGGTGGCAAGTTGGCCGCCAGTGCGGACCTTCGAATCCATTGACCAGCAGAATATGCATGCGTACGTTTTTCAAATGACATTTTCTCTAAATCTATAAAGTAAAATCAAATGGTTCCTTGTGTACAAGTAGTCGGTACACCAGTTAGTATGGTCATATCAGTCAGTGCCTGAACTTATGTGAAATTCTATCTATAGCTCACTTCAAAGTGCTGACATAATGCAATTTGCAAAGGCGAGAATGTGCAATGTGTACGTTTTTCAAATGAACATTTCTCTAAATCTATACTGTAAAATCACATAGTTCCTTGTGTACAAGTAGTCAGCACACTGGTTAATATGGTCATATCAACCAGTGCCTGAACTTATGTGAAACTGTCTATAGCTCCCTTCAAAGTGCTGACATAATGCAATTTGCAAAGACAAGAATATGCATGTGTACGTTTTTCAAATGAAAATTTCTCAAAATCTATACAGTAAAATCACATAGTTCCTTGTGTACAAGTAGTCAGCACAGCGTTTAATATAGTCATATCAGTCAGTGCCTGAACTTATGTGAAATTCTGTCTATAGCTCACTTCAAAGTGCTGACATAATGCAATTTTGCAAAGGCGAGAATATGCATGTGTGGGCTTTAATTTCTCGCCTTTGCAAATTGCATTATGTCAGCACTTTGAAGGGAGCTATAGATATAATTTCAGATAAGTTCAGGCACTGGTTGATATGAACATATTAACCGGTGTGCTGACTACTTGTACACAAGGAACCATTTGATTTTACTGTATAGATTTAGAGCAAATGTCATTTGAAAAACTTTCACATGCATATTCTCGCCTTTGCAATATTGCATTATGTCAGCACTTTGAAGTGAGCTATAGACCGAATTTCACATAAGTTCAGGCACTGACTGATATGACCATATTAACCGCTCTGCTGACTACTTGTACACAAGGAACTATGTGATTTTACTGTATAGATTTTGAGAAATGTTCATTTGAAAAACGTACACATTGCACATTCTCGCCTTTGCAAATTGCATTATGTCAGCACTTTGAAGTGAGCTATAGATAGAATTTCACATAAGTTCAGGCACTGACTGATATGACCATATTAACCGCTGTGCTGACTACTTGTACACAAGGAACTATGTGATTTTACTGTATAGATTTTGAGAAATGTTCATTTGAAAAACGTACACATGCATATTCTCGACTTTGCAAATTGCATTATGTCAGCACTTTGAAGTGAGCTATAGACAGAATTCCACATAAGTTCAGGCACTGACTGATATTACCATATTAACCGCTGTGCTGACTACTTGTACACAAGGAACTATGTTATTTTACTGTATAGATTTTGAGAAATTTTCATTTGAAAAACGTACACATGCATATTCTCGCCTTTGCAAAATTGCATTATGTCAGCACTTTGAAGTGAGCTATAGACCGAATTTCACATGAGTTCAGGCACTGACTGATATGACCATACTAACTGGTGTACCGACTACTTGTACACAAGGAACCATTTGATTTTACTGTATAGATTTAGAGAAAATGTCATTTGAAAAACGTACGCATGCATATTCTGCTGGTCAATGGATTCGAAGGTCCGCACTGGCGGCCAACTTGCCACCGTCAGCTGCTCACCCATAACACTGTGTTGACTTGGTAGTGGTACACAGGGCCGACGGACTGCGGGGACAAAGGGGACAGTTGTGGGGGGGCCCAAAGCAGAGGGGGGGCCCATGACCAAAAATAAAAATAATAATATTTTTTTACCCTATCGGCCACGTCTTTCCCCTTCCCACCCCCCCCCCCCCCCCCCCCCCCCCCCCGTCAACAATCGCTCCATACCCCCCCCCCCCCCCCCCCCGTCAACAATAGCTTTAAGCTACATAGCCTAATAAGAATCCATAATAGGATATTTGACTAAACCACCAAACTAGTTGAGGGTTTTTGCCTACCTGCAAGCATCCTCCAACTGCAATCTTTGGTTATTTATTTATTAATGTAGCGATACATTAATAGTATTCTTTCTGTTCAAATCTGATCAGTGTTCCAAAATATTTTTTATCAAATGTTAAATTAAGTTTATTGTTACATAAGTGTTGTTTAAATAAAAGGCTTTTTAGATTAAAAAAAATCGTGGGAAGTATCGAATAGTGGGTCAAAAATCTTGATACAAACCAAATCGTGAGTTGGTTTATTGTTACAGCCCTAACGTTCATGTAACATTGAGGCCGAGGGTTTAAAATGTGTACTGCAGACAAAGATTCAGAGTTTTGGAGAGGGATGTCTCCTCCAGCACCCTCCCCCCTAGACTCAAAGCTCAAGCGGAGGCCAGGTGGAGGACACTGAACGAACACCAGCGCAAAATGATCTGAGCACAACATGCGAGAGAAACACAATTATTCTATTTTGACAATAGCAAGCGACAACGTGTCCTTCCCTGTAAGCTGATCAGTTAACATAACAGGGCGCTGGTCATGATGCTTTTCCAAAGAGGACCAGGCTTTTCAGCGCAGTTAGAATCGAGTACATTCTCAGTGGATCCAGGATGTTTGCTTGCATGGATGCAATGTGTATTACTAACCTACAGCGGGCATGCCTCCACCAATATCCTCTTCAACCTTGATTGAAATGGTGTCCAGGGTCTGCTGCTTTCCACATGAAGAAGGAAACACACACAAGACATTATTTAATTTGCACAGAATAGTTTTTAATCCCCACTTACAACTCATTAAATCATAAAGGTGTATGCTTTATAAGGGTGTGTGCTGGAGTTGTAACAGAGGAAGCCTCTCTTTTGGATGCTGAATAAGAAGATTATTTCCAACCTGCACACGCAGCTCCTCGTGGCAGACCAGCCGCTCGCCGCGCTCCAGGCTCTTGGCCGCGCTGTGGTCCGCAGACAGCGAGTTCAGGGCCTCCATTTCCGACACGGTGAAGAGGGTTTCATGGCCGTCCACCGCCAGTGGGCCCTCCCCTTTACCGTAGACGCTCAGGATCCGCAGCTCCCCGCTGTGACTGGACATGTGGGAGGAGCCAGGGGCGTCCACACCCAGACTCTCCGAGGTGGCGCCGCGCTGCGTGCTACGGTCTCCAAAGGCTTCGCAGACACAGAGGGTTTAAAATGTATAATGCAGACAAAGATTCACAGTTTTGGAGAGGGATGTCGCCTCCAGCACCCTCCCCCCTAGACTCAAAGCTCAAGCGGCAACGGTAAGCTGATCAGCTAACATTTATACATTTTGAATTCATTGATGTTTGAGAATAATAAACAGCTCATGTGGCATCTGTCCTGAAAACCTTCTGGGCTCTTGACTGATTCCATCTTTGAAATGCAACTCCCAAGTTTGACTCGTGTTTAACAGGGCGCTGGTCATGATGCTTTTCCAAAGAGCTTTTTAGCGCAGTTAGAGTCTAGCATCAGCCTAGAATCTATGCTGCCTAGAATCTACTACATCAAGTAAATGTACTCAGGGTGGAAAGTACATGCCTTCACTTGTAAAGTGGGACCGCAAAGTCGTTAAGGATAGCCGTGTGTTTCCTATGTGTTTCCAGGTGGTCTGTATGGCAGGCAACATCCCTTGAGAGAAGCTGCTGAATGTAAGCACTTGATGAGCTGGCCTGTGTAGAGACAACAAGGTCCAATTAGTACTCAATTTACTTTGTATGCATTCCAGGTGCAAGTTGTAAGAAGACATAAGATAAGCATGTTTAGTGAATTATATTAGCCTAATACTTAAAATTAGATCTATGAAATTATCAGATGAATTTATATAATGTATTTGTTTGCATATTTCGTTTGTCTGAAAAGTTCATCTCATCATCTCAATAGAATTACATCAAGCTCTGCAGAAATCTGCTAATAACCCATTGATTTGAATCAAGTGGGATGGGGAAAATATGAGTGGGCCCTGGAATGGCAGTCCAACCCGCAACTCACTACCTGTGAACTCGTACCAGATCGATGTATAACATTATGCTGCATCCGGGGACACATTTTAGACCGTAAGTTACGAGCTGTAACGGCGGTCATTATTATTATCAACCTTTATTTACCCAGGCAAGCAAATTAAAAACAAAATTCTTGCTTTCAAGTGCAGCCTGAAAAGAGCTAATTCGCTCTTTAAGGGGTGGAGGAGGGGAGTGCTCAAAGTGAAAACAAGGTGATGGTAGAGGGTTGTGAAAACGCTACAACTACTGCGGTCACGTAGCTGGAAAAAGACAGTTGTATTCATTTGTAGAAGGGTGAGCAGACATTCTTAAAGATTCGGGACATTCCCTTGGTATCTAAGCAGCAGAGATCAGTGCCTGTACCCCCTTTGCCCATTCTCGTGTGATCCCCCTGGTTTGCAGAGGTGCACGCTCAGTCAGAACGGTTATCCAAATAACAAAGAAGTGTACAACACTCATTACAGTGTGTGTATTCACACACATACCTGATGCCATCTACCTTTACATTAGAGACAGTAACTGGGCTGGTAGCTGTAGAGCTAATGCTAGGGTAACAAGGTAACCATATACAGTAAAGCAACACAATGATATAGCGGCAGTTGACTTACTTGTCCGAGGTTTGTAGCTGAGCCGAGGAGAGTTGGTAGTGATCCGGACTCCTTTTCCAGACGTTCAGCAAGTCCAGCTTTGTATTGGACAAAGTTGAGGAAGTCGGTGAAATGTTTGGCGCGTTTCCAGAGAAAATAGTCTCGGATGAAGGAACTAAACATAGACTTTTGTGATAATTTGTACATCCCAACACTGAGCAACTGCCATGCTTGCAAGCTATGATGTCTCTCGAGGAAAGAACTGTGTGTATGCTGAGCCCACGCGGTCGTAGCTCCTTTTCTCATGGGCGGTCGGGACAAATTCTCTGGGCGGGCAAAGCAGGGAAAGGGGAGGTAACCTTTCTTCTTCTTCTTGGTGTTTTACGGCGGTTGGCATCCACAACTTGGTTCATTACCGCCCTCTTCTGATCCAGTTAATGAATCAAAACAAAAAATATCCAAACACTCACTCATTCACACATTCTTTCTACTCTATATCCTATCATATAACCCTGTTTCTCTCAAAAAGCCAAACAATACTTTTATACAATTCCTCTTCATTAATCTTAAAGTATTTTCCAAAGTAAACTCCTGCATACCCAATTCTCTCAATTGATTTTTCATACTTTACCTCTCCGTCCCATAACCACTACAGTTCATTAAAACATGTTCCACTGTCTCCTCTACCTGGCACCCCTTACATAATCCAGTGTGGTGTTGAGCAAGGTACGTTTTATTACTCTGTTTTCTGGGAATAATTGACGCAAGCAGAAACCAGAAAACCAGCCGTTTTTTCGTTTTGACAAGAAAACGAAAATCAAGATTTCAGTTCGTTTATTCGTTTCTACGTTTTGTCAAAAAAACGAAAATCAATATTTCAGTTCGTTTATTCGTTTTTTGGTTCTTACTGAGCGAAACGAATTTACCACTCAATATCTGGTTTCCGCCGGTGGGCGGGTCCTCTTATTGGCTAGCGTGCTTCATTGCCCTGTGCTCTTCATAATAAAAGTTCTTCCGTTTGATAATGTCGACAAAAATATTACTTTATTATAGACACTAGCAGACACAGAGGACCACACCACCCACAGTCAAGACTGACACGGCTTCAAATAACAATAATAGTGTTCATAATCATTTGACAATGAGAACTTATGAAGTTATGATGACTTCAGTGCAGTTGATGTTTATCCACAGTTAATACATGCAGAATAGACCTGAGGGCTTTACTACGACATCATTGTCCGGCTCTGAATATGCGCTCTGTACGCGTTCACATCAATGGAGCTGCGATCGCGGGCTGCTGATTTCCTCTCAGCCTGAGAGCTATGAGGAATACAAGTGATTACAACACATTTCTGACAGCTGCACATTGCGCAGGGCTCTCCGTGAGACGCACGCAATTCAACCCATGCACACGCTCACACGCCACACAACTTGCGCCGCTATTTGACAGTGGAAGGGTAGGAATCAAATGCGTCCGGGTGAAATTTCAAATCGTCCGGGATTTTAATAAAGCCTCAATACATGTTCACATTTAATTTGCGTTGCGTTCCTCTGGGTCTGTCACAAACTTGTTGGGCTACGCCCTCCCCTACTCAGTTCTGTTCGCTTTGCATTGGTGGAAGTGAGTAGGGGGAGTGGTTAGGTAAAGCCTTCAGATTGGACGGTTTGACTTTAGAGTTACCGTCATGTTTTGTATTATATTTTTTTACCATTATTGTTTTATAGGGACAAACATTAACACATTTCTCCTGCAGGGGATTGATAAAGTTCTATCTATGTAACAGAAGGGAACACTCACTCATACTCCATCAAATATTCATACTCATACTTTGCACACTTTACCACAGCATTGGCCTACTGAATGCCACAGATATATTTTTAAATAAATATAATATATGTTTTGCACGTTTGCAACGTTTAAAAGTTCAGGGAAAGTATATGCCTCTACTGGTGTTGCTTAGACCAATATCCTTTTGAGGCAGTGTTGTTTCTGAATATTAGTGTTAAGGGCCAATAATGCCTACTATCATACATTAGTCACCATGTCTGTGAACAAATTTGTATGCAGTTACATATATCCCCCCCCCCCCACCCCCCCGACAAAATCTCACTCTGAACTCAGTTCAAAAATGGAGAGCCCTGCATTGCGCATCTGTTGACCTTTATCCATTTATAGTAAACAGATAATTTTTTGCTTGATAATTAGATATTTTATATTGTTTTCATATTATTATTTACTGACAGTGATTACAGAATGCGAGTGTGTGTTATATTGAAAGCGAGGCTGGGTCTGCCTATGAATATAGGCTACAGTGAGTTTTTTAAGGTGCTGTACAAGCAAATCATATGAAATGGATCTATAGTAGCCTATAGAAATTTGCCAGCTGTAATACAAAGCAAACTCCTTAAAATGCACATTCATGGAAGTCTTGTATTGTCATCCCCAAATAATGCTGCAATGTAATAATATACATCTTTAAATGCACAATAATGAATCATTACCTTTATTATGACTTATCCAAGATTTTTATTGGCTCCCAGAATGCAGGTCTGTTAGTGACTCCCATTATCTCTAAAAACAGACTGGGAAGTAGAGCATTCAGTTACTGGGCTCCTTTACTGTGGAACCAGCTCTCCCCATGGGTCAGAGAGGCAGACCCCCCCCCCCCCCCCTCACCTTTCGCACCTTGTAGTTTGGCCTTGGCGTCTCGCAGTCTCTCTGCGTTTCCATATATTCTCCACAGCTCCACCCCCAGTCTGAACCAACTGCAATTTTTCCCCTTGGTTTTCCTGGGAGTTTTTACTCAGTCGTTGTGAGGGTTTAAGGGAAGAGGATGTTGTTATGATGCTCATGCTATGTAAAGCCCTTTGAGACAAACTGTTTGTAAAAACGGGCTATAAAAATAAAATTGCCTTGCCTTGCCTAACCCGCTTGGACTGTAATTCATATTCATGCTACTAGTTTGATCATTGACTGACTACATGAATAGAGATTATTATAGAGGTTTTATAGTCAAACGGTATAGGGTATATACCAATTTTTATGTGTTTAGGCCAGTTATGAGATCTAGTTAACATCATTAAAAGTCATTTCCAAACACATTAAAGAAAAGAAAAAAACAAAAGCCAAGAGATTTTGCAGCAGTAGCACACTTTTACTTAAACAGAGTGGGATAGGAATCAGGTTAACAAAACATCTAAGAACATCTAAGCTGTCTAACACATTACCAACGCAACATTGAAACATCATAAAACATCACAAAAAAAACAGCTGGAATACAAAGAGTTTGCTTTGTATTCCAGCTGGCCTGTATAGATCCATTCCAAAACATGTTCCAAGTAGGCTATAGGACAGGGGTACTCAAGTAGAAATGATGAGGGGCCACAATTTTTTTTTTCAGTGACTCAAGGGGCCGGTCGGTATACGTGTGACTGAGGCCGATATATGCTCTGTTTTAGACGTAACGCGTAAGCACGTAAGATACATAACCCCCCCTTGCGCTGTAAAATATCCCCCCTTACGTGCTTAAGTGCGTCGGCCAAAATTCCTGACTATGCGACTGAAACACTACGGCCCTACGCAGCTCGCAAAGACTGTGATTGGCCAGCTAACCACATCCTTTCAGGAGTCTCACATTTCCGGTTTTACAGCATAATAGTGCCATTTTTAAAAGGCTTTGACAGAAGCGAATGAAGAATTTTGAAGAAGGAGAAGAAGAAAACACAAGAACGAATTATGATAATTATAAATATAAACAAGCCAGCGATTTCCACTTCCACGCCCACAGATTCGTTCGTTGCTCCCCCTACTGTTCTGGCGGAGAATCCCCTTACAACACGCGCAATCCTTAAGGAACCTTAAAGGAACCGTAAATCAAAACTTGTCTAAAACAAGTCCCTTGTGTAAATTACGTGCTTACGTCTCTGCGTCTAAAACGACCCTAAATCGGCCTTGACTGCTGCTGAGATGGACTGTCTGCCTCGAGTTTGGGAGGGCTGGAGCGGTCTGTGGGCTGGAGTGCTATCTGTTTATCGTTGCAACCCCCAGCCTCGTATTGAGATCGCGGCGCGCGGTTTCAAAATAAGAGCGCCCAGCATGTTTTTTTTTTTTTTTGTTTTTTTTAAATAATTAAAAAAACTTTTCAAAACAGCTCGAGGGCCATTAATAGACACCCCGCGGGCCACAAAAGGCCCGCGGGCCGCTACTTGAGTATGACTGCTATAGGACAACGCATAATGCATCCTGGAATGAGTGAAGCTTGCCTGCTGACACGTTAAAATGACTGTCACAACTGCCATGAGCAAAACCATTTGTACATAGTGTAGGCTACAGTAGCATATTCGATATTGAATGAAGTAGGTTACTTTACACGCCCTGTCACTGTACAGAGTAGACAATATGATTTGCTTGTACAGCACCTTAAAAAACTCACTGTAGCCTATATTCATAGGCACACTCAGCCTCACTTTCAATATAACACGCACTCGCATTCTGTAAACACCATCAGTAAATAATAATATGAAAACAATATAAAATATCTTTCAACAAGAAAAAAATATTTGCTTACTTTAAATGGATAAAGGTCAACAAATGCGCAATTTTCAGCTGTCAGAAATGTGTTGTGATCACTTGTATTCGGAATTCCTCATAGCTCTCAGGCTGTGAGGAAATCAGCAGCCAGCGCTCGCAGGTCTGCTCTGCATGTATTAACTGTGGCTAAACATCAACTGCACTGAAGTCATCATAACCTCATAAGTTCTCATTTTCAATTGATTATGAATTGTTATTTGAAGCCGTGTCAGTCTTGACTGTGGGTGGTGTGGTCCTCTGTGTCTGCTAGTGTCTATAATACAGTAATATTTTTGTCGACATTCTCAAACGGAAGAACTTTTATTATGAAGAGCACAGGGCAATGAAGCACGCTAGCCAATAAGAGGACCCGCCCACCGGCGGAAACCAGATATTGAGTGGTAAACTCGTTTTGGTAAGAAGAACCAAAAAACGAATAAACGAACTGAAATTTGGATTTTCGTTTTTTTGGACAAAACGAAAAGGGAAAAAAACGGCTGGTTTTTGGTTTCTGCTTGTGTCAATTATTCCCAGAAAACAGAGTAATAAAACGTACCTTGCTCGGTAACCTTTCCCCGTTCTATTATCCTTTTATTGAACATGTTTAAATGGTCACTTTTCATTAATCTTTGTATCGTTAGAAACCAACTTATATTTTTGAACGGTAAAGAACATTTTTCGCTATCTGTGTGCTCATTGTTTTGTAGACCATATCGCCTAACAGCCTACCGGGACTTTCTGGAATGGGTCCTGCAAGGCGAGAGATTGGGCCGAGGCTGTCGTGTCGTTCTACCTACTTGCGTCGTGCAGACCATCCGACTAAAATATCCAGCTCCAGACGGCCAGTAGTGCGGGCACAAAGAAGCTGACGACCCTCAGGAGGAACTATAAGTTTCATGGTTTATACATATTTTTGTTTATATTTCTTGTAATAAATGGTTCAAATTCACGTTGTTGTAGTAGTGTTGCTCCAAGTGTATATTCGAGAAATAATATTATTGGACGACCAACATTTCACAAGCGGAGCTACTAAGCTACTGTTTCCTTAGATGAAAACAATAGGCCCTGTCAGAATAACGGTCATTTTTATTAATTATTATAAGTCTAAATTGCACTATGAGTTAGCTGCCTATCAGTTACCTCCTTCTAAGTCTCTAATGTTGAACTTTGGTGTCGACAAAGCAGGAGATAGGATACATTGTATTTTTTATTCACAAATGAAAGAATTGTGTCATGGGTAGAAAATACATTTGTGAATCCTTCTCTGTGCATTCATTATTAATGAGACTGTTCTGACCCCATAAAGCTAGTTCACATTTGCATTCCTACTGGAGCCATTGAGTCTGATACTAAGGCCAGGCCAATCGACTACTTTGTTGTGTAGATTGTTTTTCCTTGCAGACATGTCCACCTCCCCCATAGTGTATTACCGTTAACTTGGCTGTTAATATGCGAGAGAAAAGGGCCATCTATTCTCACAAGTATGTTTGAATTTGAATAGTGACATGAGGCTGAATTAATTGCCAATAATCTTTTCACGGCAGTCCTTTGCCGTGTCCAACATCTGAACATCTAACCCGTCCAACACAATAACAACGCAACATTAGAACATCATAAGAACTGTTACGTATTTTAAGAATCTAAGCTACCCACACATAGACTCAATGAAGACCAAACATATTAGCCGTAAATACCATACATAGCCACAAGGGGAGCCTTACTGAAGGCTGCAATAGATACTTTATCCACAGAGGGCAGCACCACAGACCAAGCGAGGAAACCGAGGATTACGTCCCACCGGTTTTCTCCAAGTCTTCCGGTCCTCCGAGTCCATAAGAAAGCCTCCACATCTTGAAGACAGGTAGAACTCTCAAGGCTAAGCTAGGATATCGGTGGGTTAGTGTCTTGGATTAGCTAGGAGAACACTCTCGCACGTGCTAAGGCACATCTTCAATCTCTCTTAACTTCAGAGCATCAGTTTACCATACCGAAAATACTTTATACAAATAAAGTATCTCTTTAAAGCTATTCCTTTGGATTCGACCCCTCTTTCCTTGAAGAACATGATAATTGGTTGACCCCGACGTTCGTGGAAAGTCCGGACCGAGACTGGCGACCGCGAGGCCGTTCGGAAAGCAGTACAAGCTACTTACAGGCGCCACAACAAAGGTAAACAGAACCTGTTGTCAATGACTAAACTCTGTATAGTTAGATTAGTAACATTAGGTGAATAGCTTGTACTGCATCCGTCAGGCTGCGGGGACGTGTAATCTCGGACTGGTTTAAATTCATACAGCCGGTTACAAACGGCCTAGAATAAACTAACAGATTGAAATTAAATAACGAGCTCACGAAGTATAAGGGCTAGGAGTGTGTTTTATATGGGTTTGTAGATAGACTATATGCAATCCTGATTAGATCTAAATGTCCGTACCAACGTGGGAGACGTATTACCTGTGGTTATGTGTTATTTATTTGGTGTAGCGCCGAAGTTAAACCGGGGCACCATAAGGTATATTTATTACCGACCATAAACTTCTGAACTCTTACGGCGGGGTGAGGAAAGGTCAGGTCTTTAACGTTAACCTAGCTTAGTTGCATATTAAACCGGAAGCTTGGCCGTAGTTAGCCAAGGAATTCAAATCGAATTGATTCCTCACAGCCCGGTTCATGTAACATCTAAATGTGCAATTTTGGTTAGTATAGAACGCAGCCGTAGAGGTGGACTTACGCAGGAATAACCCATCTGCTATCAAGCGCCTCGCTAACCCGCCGTGGGGACAAACTTGCAGGAATCTCTTACTTCTTATAGAGATCCAATACATGCTTTTGACTAGAGCTACCTGGGTCAAAACTAGTTTGTCTCTACAGCCCTTTGGATGTTACACGTGGTGTACGATTTAAGCGGACCACGCGTCTTGGAAAACGTGCGGTTCCTTTGTTCATACCATCAGTCGTTATAGTCGAACTCCTTTTTTGAAATAGACGCCATTTCTCTAAAGCAACGGGGGGCTCAACTTAAGTGTTACATCCTATCTCTCTCTCCCCCTCTCCCCCCCCCCCCCCCTCCCCCCTCCCCTCTCTCTCCCTCTCCCCCCCCCTCCCCTCTCTCTCCCTCTCCCCCCCCCCTCTCTCTCTCTCTCTCTCTCTCTCTCTCTCTCTCTCTCTCTCTCTCTCTCTCTCTCTCTCTCTCTCTCTCTCTCTCTCTCTCTCTCTCTCTCTCTCTCTCTTGCAAGTCGGTAGGAGATGAATGGTCAGTCTTTGTTAAGACTGCATAACCTCTGACCTAGGCAAAAGCAGATCTCTATCTCTCGGTGCCGGTGCTATCTTGTGGCCTGGTTGCGCAGTCCGGTAGGACTGGAACAACTCGAATAGTTGTTGTACTTTTTCTCCCATACCCTAGAAAACCCCTTTGATAACCCCAAACCCTTCTGTCCCTGTCTCTAAAGATCCGGTCGTCAGACCACCCTCCCCTCCCCATCCTTTTATCCCAATATCCCATATCCTATCGTAAACTCACCCCCCTCTCCCCATCCCTTTGTCTCAATATCCCATATCCTATCGTAAACTCACCCCCCCCTCCCCACCCTTCTGTCCTTGTCCCCACATCCTATTGTATACCCCCTTCACACCCCTTTCATCTCTCTCCGCAGGTCCTGGAGTAAAAGCCCCCCACCCCTTTTTATTTTTTTTCACTTCTCCACCTTATCTCCACCCTCTCCGCAGGTCCTGTTGCAGATCCCTGTCCCCATCCCATTGAATACTGTTTATTGACGGGTACACTCACAGCACGACGTGCGAATAGTGTGTGCTTGGTCATTCAAGTGTTGGATATAGTAATAGGTTATCACAGCCTTTTGTCGTTCAGATAGAAATCAAGAAAAGTTTCTTTATCGATAAATAAGTTGTGAATTCCGAAAAACCCAAACACTCTTAGTACTTCGCAGCCCCTGTGCCGCGACCCCCACCCCCACCTAACCTCCCCCTCTCTCTCTCTCTCTCACTCACTGTCTCTCTCGCTCTCTCTCCCCCGCTCCCTCTTCCTCTTCCCCTCTCTCTCTCTCTCTCTCACTCACTCACTCACTCACTCACTCACTCACTCACTCACTCACTCACTCACTCACTCACTCACTCACTCACTCACTCACTCACTCACTCACTTTGATACTCACTCACTCACTCACTCTCTCTCCACTTTGTTTGTACAGACATATTGCTTTTGGGCAACCAGGAAGGTTGTTCCACAGATTCAATACGGAATATTGAAGAGCAATTAACGTTGTACAATCTTGTAACTCCCAACTCCTCGCTCTTTCTCTCTGTCTGCCTGCCTGTCTAAAGGTAGGCCCTCCCTCACCCTTTAAATTCCTTCCCCATCCTTTAGTCCCTATCTCCCACCCCCCCCCACAGAATAGCTTTGTCTTTAATGCCCCACTGGCGTCGTTTTGAGTACTTGTAGTTAACGATTGTTCATGGTTATGGGTGCGAGGTAAGGTCCTCCACTATCGGTCTCTGTGAAGATCGAGCCCAAAAGAACATTAACGAAAGTTCCAATCTCCTCCTCCACTGTCTTAATGAACCCCATCCCCCACCACCAATCTTCCTCCCTCTAAACCCTCATCATAAAGACCACCCCCTAGCCTCTCCCACGACACATCTCTCTCTGTGTCGCTATTTTTAACGATAACTTTTATTTGTAGTTCCCCTTATCATCCAAGGAACATATAGGACTATCTATGTATATATACATGTACACACAGCGCGGAGAAAGTGTACTGAGAGCGCAAAATGCGGTTAAGTGGTAGCCTTATGCCATAAGGTACCACAGTGTTCAGCCGGACAGATAGAACTCAGAAGTTTCTGTAGTCGGCTGATACGTATGTAGTATGCACCGCAGCCATATTTGTAGTTCTTGGTAGTGCCGCCTACTCGTTAACACGAGATTATTCCCAATTACATCTCAACATCTCCAAATGTACCACAAGTATATAACTATTATTAGTCCCAACTAGACGTCCCCCCAACTTTCCAAGTAGCCGATCTCTTGCATTTGTAATAAATTTGTTCTCTTTTCTCGTCAGGCCTTGGCAACCCGAGCAGTAATGGATGCCCGACATTCATCATTTTAATCGTTAACATTACTACAAATATTCTCTTTTCTAATCAGGAAGGCAACGATCAGTTGCCCATCATCATCATTTTACTTCTGTGCATAAAATATTAATTCTCTTTTCTCTTTAGGAGGTGGCAACACAAGCATTATAGTTGCGAAACACTCATCTTTTTACTTCTCTGCATTGATCTTAATTCTTTCTCTCTCCAGGAAATGGCAGTATAAGAACGAATGCCAAACACTGACAGTAATTATTTTTTCAGGTTGCTGAGCACTTCTGTCTATTATACATGCGTTTTGTATAGCAAGACAGGTAGAGAACCAGGCTGGTTCAAATAGACACGGGGTTCAACTGCTAGAATAATATGTTGAATTAATAAATGGTGCACATGGTTTTAAACGGTGCCCAAGGAGGGAGTTAGCTCAACTGCGGTAGACACAATTACAATACGTTTTTTGCGAATATTAAATGTACATGGCTTAAATTCTGCTATAATCAGCTACTACATACGAATAAACACTGCGTGAAATGTTCAAAGGTCAACTATTGCTTCCGTTGGAGCGATTGCAATAGATATAATATCGTACCACAATATGAATGCATTATCTTGTATTCGACAATTAGGAAAGCCGGATTCCAGAAACTAGAAGCCTACAAAAGGGCACCAACCCAGAGGTCTTGCATCAACCAGATCCCTGTACGGCAGTTACACAGTGATCTTAAAATAGCTAGACTCCACATCATGAACGGTTAGCCTTTAAAGTTGTCCATAGCGTGCATACCGCTCGTCCACAGAAATCCGGGGTTATCCAGGCCTGGGGATTCTTATTAGAAGAGTTCTGGGATAACCTCCAATAGAGGAGTCCCCCCCAATAGAGGATCCTGAGGACAAGCGGTAGAAATGCATAGTTCAACAGACCTGACGAGGTCCAAAATACCAAAATAAGAAATGGTTAGGATTGGTTAATTTTAATGCGCATGGCTGAAGCAATGCGCAAGGAGGGATGTAGTGTGAATATTAAATCAAGGATTGAAAGTTGTGTAGCAAGACAGATCACAGACCAGAAGCCGTCCGATCCAGAGAATCCTTCACCAACGTCGGTGACACCTGGCGAGTGGATCTGGGTGAAAAAACACCATCGAAAGACCTAGAAGACCGGTGGAAGGGGCCATACAAGGTATTCTTGGCCAAACCCTTTTCTGTTTCTGTAGAGGACCGACGTGGGGCCCAGTGGCACCACCTGAGCCGGTGCCGCAAAGCAGATACTCCTGGCAGATCGTGGACTGAGACCCTGACCGACCTAGCTGCACTCCAAGCCAAGGACAAACACTCCTCATCCCAAGACGATGGGCCACAGCGTGCCCTTGGGAAAGTACCTGGTAGGATTCCTTCTGGTAGTCCTGTTCCAAGAAGGAGCGGGAGACAACATCGCCAGGTACCCACCGCCTAAACCACCAACAACAACAGGTCAGGTCTCGTTAAGGTACTGTCGAGGGATAGAAAGTATCTTTGAGCTGAATTTTTGTGATATGCTGCCCTGTGGGACCAGGAAGGACCGGGTCTACCAGGCAGAAAAGTACATGTGCGTAAGCACCAGACGAGACGGTAGCTACATGAGAGATTATTCCTGCGAGGCGTGGTTTCAGACATCGTGGCTTACCCATCCTGGGTACAAGGAGGGCTATTATCCCCTGAGGTCCAACTACAAGGAAATCCAAAAGGGAATCTCCCTTACCAGAAGATTATATGGCTATAAAGAAGTCTGGAGCAATAATGGTCTAGCAGTCAAGGGAGAGTCAATATTCATAAAGTTAAGGGCAGATTTACTCATTCCCGAAAACAGATCTCATAAGACAGACAAAGGCCTGGTTTTTCTAACGTTAAGGGCGGATACTTATGGGGAGGACCTAAAGGTAGTTATCCATCTATCAGGAGTTGCATGCGGTCCCAATAAATTTCCATCTAGAGGGACGTATGATTCCTTAGGAGCGCCTCATCTCTCACCACCCCCGGTAGTGCACCCAAATGGAGGGACGCACGAAGAATATTGGGAGGTAAAGACGGGTGAGCTTGATCAGAACATGTGGTTAAAATGGATGAACTACACGGCCCGAGCCCAGGGTAAGACCAACTGCATTATCTGTGCCGCCGGCCGCCCCTCCTTGACCACAGCCCCCGCTAGAATCACCCCGCATAATTCACCGCAAGGTTTTGTTTGTCTATTGGAATTATTCGTGGACGGCCACATCCCAGGGTGCACAATTGCAATAAAATCCAGACTAAATAACATGTATCCTCAGACCCCGATTAGATCTTTACCCCCAAGATTTGAAGTTAATTTAACTCCGGACTATCATTGTATCACAGGAAGGGGAACAGGGAGAAAGGTGGGATCATTTCCTCTTGACTCTTGTAACACCACTAGAGAGATAAAATTGTTGTCCAATATGACCCGTGCCCGTAGTGATATATGGTGGTTCTGTGGAGGTCTGATCCTCAGGGGAGTTCTCCCCTTTGAATTCTCAGGAACATGCGCAATCATACAGTTAATAATGCCCATCTACATTTTACCCGATAGCAAGACGGTGATGGATCTCACATTATCCAGCAACGGTGGTCTCCCGGACTTGACCCGTCGGAAACGAGAGTATGCACCAGTCCCGGGTAGTTTTGATAAAAACATATACATAGACGCAATAGGAGTACCACGAGGGGTCCCCAACGAACATAAAGCCCGGAATCAGGTAGCGGCAGGATTTGAATCAGTTCTATTTTGGTGGTCTACTATTAATAAAAATGTTGACTGGATAAATTACATATACTATAATCAACAACGGTTTGTTAATTTTACAGAAGAGGCAGTCAAAGGACTGTCCGAACAATTGGATGCCACCTCCCGGATGACCTATCAGAATAGGCTAGCTTTAGATATGTTATTAGCAGAACGAGGAGGGGTGTGCGGGATGATAGGGACAACATGTTGTACATTTATCCCCAATAACACAGCACCAGATGGGTCCGTGGCCAGGGCATTGGCTGGACTGCAATCCCTCAAGTTGGAGTTGGCCGAGAACTCCGGTATTGGTGACCCAATAGCTGGATGGATGGAGAACCTGTTTGGTAAGTGGAGAGGTATGATCCAGTCAGTACTCATCGCGGGAATAATGGCAGTAGCCGTGTTAATTGTTGTCGGCTGCTGTTGTATTCCCTGCGCACGAGGGCTACTGAATCGGCTGATCACCACAGCATTGGGCGCCACAAAAGTGCCAGGTGATATTCATGCTTACGTAGGAATCAGATATAATCCGTTGAACTTGAATGAGATACCACCTGAGGAGCCTGAACCTATCCAATTACAATATATAGAATAAAATGCCACCATTTGTAGCACCTGTATCTAAGATAATCAATATCCTGGATTTACTTGAATAATTAATTATTGAACCACCAAGACGAGTTGTGCTTGTTATTATATAGTATTGTTTGGTTGTGAGTACAACTCGTTATTTCTGAATCGCTGCATCAATAATGGTACAGTTGATCTTCTTTGAGGCGATTGTTTTACAGGCCACCTGTTACTGACACGACAACGACGGAGAACCTGTTTGAAGGCTCCCATGATGTAGGAGTAACCTCTCTGAGTTGAGCCCTTGACAAGGAGGGACGAGTCTTGGGTTCATGAATTACAGGCCAGACGGCGACAGAAAAAACAATGACTGCAATAATAACAAGCCCAAAACCACCCACATGAACCGGCGCACCAAAACACGAAGATCACCTGAACCCCCCAAATCTATGCCCAAACCACCCACATGAACCGGCGCACCAATACACGAAGATCACCTGAACCCCCCAAATCCATGATAGCTTGTCAATTATTTTGAAATTTTAAAATTGTATTATGTCTACCAATTTTTACTTTACTTTTACACATGATGAAAATTGTATGGCCTTGTAGCACATAACCAAAAGTATTAGCTCAGGATTTCTATGAATAGTTTTGTTTGTGTGATATTTGGCCATGTGATTGTATGATAACAAGATTTATGTTCATTGTTGTATTGTTAAATAATGACCTGTATTTCCAATGAGACCCACAAGGTGGATGCCATTTCAGTATTATGAGCCCGTTGTGGTTTTTCCCCTCTATTCAAGAGTTTTCCACAACGGTAGATGGTGTTGATCCTAATTTGACTGTTTTCGGTGTGGTAAATGGTGTTTATGATTTAAAATATTATTGTATGGTCATCTGAGATGACCAAGGAGGGACTGTTACGTATTTTAAGAATCTAAGCTACCCACACATAGACTCAATGAAGACCAAACATATTAGCCGTAAATACCATACATAGCCACAAGGGGAGCCTTACTGAAGGCTGCAATAGATACTTTATCCACAGAGGGCAGCACCACAGACCAAGCGAGGAAACCGAGGATTACGTCCCACCGGTTTTCTCCAAGTCTTCCGGTCCTCCGAGTCCATAAGAAAGCCTCCACATCTTGAAGACAGGTAGAACTCTCAAGGCTAAGCTAGGATATCGGTGGGTTAGTGTCTTGGATTAGCTAGGAGAACACTCTCGCACGTGCTAAGGCACATCTTCAATCTCTCTTAACTTCAGAGCATCAGTTTACCATACCGAAAATACTTTATACAAATAAAGTATCTCTTTAAAGCTATTCCTTTGGATTCGACCCCTCTTTCCTTGAAGAACATGATAGAACGTCAAAAAAAAAAACTCGACCAACATGCAGGAAGCTAGCCTAGTGTTCTTTATGGAAGGGACTTCAAGCTGTCCAGTGCTGCAGAGAGTCCAGCTACCTCTGTATACATGGGCAGGTCTTCCCTGCACTTGAGGCAGTGATCGGACGTTTTCTTCCATTCATCTACGCAGAATTTACACCCCGCAGGGTCCCGCAGCAGGAAGAGAACATCGGCTGAGTCATTGTAGCTAAAAAAAACAACCTGTATGTACATTTTAAATATTGATATTGATTTGAGATTCGAACTTCAGAAAAATGAACTGGCACTTTAGAAAAAAGACTGTTCCATTATGAAATTCAGGTACTGGGATCATAAAAATGAATAATTATTAGTAGAATTTAGAGCTCTCACATTACATTGGACACAGAAATGAGAGTCAGAATTTTGAGAAGCAGCTTCTGCCAAGGCAACACATGTTGATGTCTATTTTGGCATCATTTATATTTTGCTTTAATAAAATATATGCATGTGGAGCCAGAGACGTCTTTTACAGGGTTACAGTACTTATACTTAATTTCAGAGCCTGAACTTTAAAGGCTCTGTACTTATGCAAGAAGAAGTTGAATCGGTATTTCTATTTTTAACCAAGTATTTCTTAAAAGGTCATACTAATACATTATGTAGACTCATTATATGCAAAGTGAGATATTCCAAGCCTTTGTTATAAATTTGAAGATTATTGCTTACAATTTATGAAAACCCTAAATTCAAAATCTCAGAGAAGTAGAATATTGTGAAAAGGTTCGATATTGTAGGCTCAAAGTGTCACATTCTAATCAGCTAATTAATCCAAAACACCAGAAAAGAGTTCCTTAGCCTGCTTCAGTAGGATTCACAATCATGGGGAAGACTTCTGACCTGACAGTTGTGCAGAAAACCATCATTGACACCCTCCACAAGGAGGGAAAGCCTCAGAAGTTAATTGCAAAAGAAGTTGGATGTTCGCCAAGTGCTGTATCAAAGCACATTAATAGAAAGTTAAGTGGAAGGGCAAAGTGTGGAAGAAAAAGGTGCACAAGGAGCAGGGATGACCGCAGCCTGGAGAGGATTGTGCGCAAAAGGCCTTTCAAAAGTGTTGGAGAGCTTCACAAGGACTGGACTGAGGCTGGGGTGAGTGCATCAAATCTGTGAAATGGGCTTTAAATGTCATATTCCTCTTGTCAAGCCGCTCCTGAACAAAAAACAACATCAGAAGCGTCTTACCTGTGCTAAAGAAAAAAATAACTGATCTGTTGCTCAATGGTCCAAAGTCCTCTTTTCAGAAACCAAGGTCCCAGAGTCTGGAGAAAGATTGGAGGCACAGAATGCAAGATGCTTGAAGTCCAGTGTGAAGTTACCACAGTCTGTTGGTTTGGGGAGCCATATCATCTGCTTTTAGTGCACTTCATGCTTTCTTCAGCGGACCATCTTTAAGGGGATGCCGACTTCATTTTCCAGCAGGAATTGGCACCTGCCCACACTGCCAAAACTACAAAAACCTGGTTCAATGACCATGGGATTACTGTCCTTGATTGGCCAGCAAACTCGCCTGACCTGAACCCCATAGAGAATCTATGGGGCATTGCCAAGAGAAAGATGAAATACTTGAGACCAAACAATGGCTAAGAGCTGAAGGCCGCTATTGAAGCACCCTGGTCTTCCATAACACCTCAGCAGTGCCACAGGCTGATGGCATCCATGCCACATTAGTAATTCATGCAAAAGGGGCCCAAACCAAGTAGTGAGTACATATGCATGATTATACTTTTCATAGGGCCAACATTTCCTTATTTAAAATCCTTTTTTTATTGATTTCATGTAATATTCTAATAGTGAGTACATATGCATGATTATACTTTTCATAGGGCCAACATTTCCTTATTTAAAATCCTTTTTTTATTGATTTCATGTAATATTCTAATAGTCTGAGTGATTTTTTTACCTAGTGGGCATCCCAGAAATGCACCACAATACAGGATATCAAAATTGTCTACCCCCGTTCATTACTGCACCCATCCCACACATTTGATCACCAGCCGCCACGGCAAACAAGGAGTGAAGGGTGACCAATGCTAGGAATCTTCCGACTCTGTCCCATTAGAATAAAGCTGCATTCTAGAGAGAGGACCGGCATGAACTGACTCAAGCATCACTGAGATCTAGACATTTAACCAGGGACCTTTTTAAGTGGATCCTCTTCAACCATGATTGCCTATTGTGGTACAAGATATGAAATAGAAAATAATGCCAGTAGAAAGACAGCAATTAGAAAGTCAAAACAAGAGGTAGTTGGCATTAAGGACATGACAAAAGGTGAGTGAAATTAACACAATCATGTATAATGTGTGGGGTTTAATTGCAGTCTATTTCACAGGTGAACTTTGCAGGCTTTTTCTAATAAAGGTAGAGGTAATGACATACTTGTGGAAATATCGAACGTAACTTCAATATACAATTGTTTACAAATGAAATAAACCCTGTTTATATAATTAATCAATTTAAAGCAATTTATATACATTCTCCTTGGACCTAGAGATACCTCCCGTCCCCTCTAATTAAAAGGCATTAAGATAGTTTGCATTTGCAACTGACTGAACGAATGCTTGGTAAATTTGCTGCCTGTTTCTTCCCATGATTAAGCTCTAAAAATAAATCAAATGTATTGCAGTCAGAAGTGTCCTAGAACTAAGTCATTCTTCATCACACAGACATCATTTCTCAAAAATAAAAACATGGCGAATCAAAGTTGGAAAGCATTTAATCATGATGAAAAAAAAAGCAGCACCTGGATACAGGCGTCAAAGCATCCCTTTAAAGGGGTAGTTCCGAATTTTGGACAAAGGGCCTGATTCTCATAATGTTAGAAATAGAACTAGCCTCGCATTAGAAATTAAACTTCTCGCCGGTGTGAGTCTTCATGTGGACGTTCAGGTTGTCATGCCGAGAGAAGCGCTTCGTGCATTGGTCGCAACTGTAGGGCTTTTCCCCCGTGTGAGTCTTCATGTGGCTCCTCAGGGACGAGCACTGGCTGAAGCGATTTGTGCATTGGTCGCAACTGTAGGGCTTCTCCCCGGTGTGAGTCCTCATGTGGCTCTTCAGTTCGTTACTTTGACTATAGCTCTTCGTGCATTGGTCGCAACTGTAGGGCTTTTCCCCCGTGTGAGTCTTCATGTGGCTCCTCAGGGACGAGCACTGGCTGAAGCGCTTTGTGCATTGGTCACACCTGTAGGGCTTCTCCCCGGTGTGAGTCCTCATGTGGTTCTTCAGGTGTTCACTTCGACTGAAGCTCTTCGTGCATTGGTCACACCTGTAGGGCTTCTCACCGGTGTGAGTCCTCATGTGGCTCCTCAGGGACGAGCACTGGCTGAAGCGCTTCGTGCATTGGTCACAGCTGTAGGGCTTCTCGCCGGTATGAGTCCTCATGTGGCTCTTCAGGTCGTTACTTTGACTGAAGCTCTTCGTGCATTGGTCACAGCTGTAGGTCTTCTCGCCGGTGTGAGTCATTGTGTGGATTCTCAGGTAATCTTTCCGTCCGTAGCGCTTGTTGCATTGGTCGCACCCGTACGGCTTCTTGTTTGGTCGGGTCCTCATGTGTACCATCATATTGGCATTGTTGGGAGAAACCTTCCACCAACCATCCACCGCCAGTGGGCCCTCCCCTTTTCCGTAGACGCTCAGGATCCGCAGCTCCCCGTTGTGACTGGCCATGTGGGAGGAGCCAGGGGTGTCCACATGCAGACTCTCTGAGGTGTCGCCGCGCTGCGTGCTGCAGTCTCTGATGTCATTGCCGTTGTCTTCAGAGAGGAAAACAAAGACAGAGAAAGTAATGGTATTAATTAATTATTTGCACAAAGGGATACAGCATGTACTTGCACACACTGATGTATTAGAAGAAGTATATTTTGACACTTTCTAACGTATTTTTGTTTATTATGCATTTCCCTTGTTCCCCTTGGGGGGGGTCAAGGGTCAAAGGCTCCAGCTGAGAAGGCACCGCTACGTCTCCGACCTTTTAAGGATGTGGGGCGGTCATAAAGACACAACCCAGGTCATCTGTGGTTTCCGATCACCTGCTTTACCAATACTGTAGTTATACTGGGAATTAGAGCGGATTCAGCATTCCTGACATCTGCCATGAAGAAGATGTAAATCATTCTACTATAAACTGTATAGTACTCCTTGTGTTTTTGCAGGGTGCCGGTCATGATGCTTTTCAAACGAGGACCAGCGCAGTTAGAATCGAGTACATTCTCAGTTGGTAGGTCAGTTGGCTTGCATGGATGCAATGTGTATTACTAACCTACAGCGGGCATGCCTCCACCAATATCCTCTTCAACCTTGATTGAAATGGTGTCTGGGGTCTGCTGCTTTCCACATAAAGAAGGAAACACTTTTTCATTTCCTTTCATTTGCACAGAATAGTTGTTAATCCCCACCTACGATAGACTGGGTTCCCCCAACCTGTTCTGACGGCGATTTGAATTCGCCCTTCATAAGGGTCTGGAGAAGAGCATTTCTTATCTTTCTGCTTCCGATACGTTTTTGGAGAAGCCGTCGCACCCAAATTGGCCTCTCCCCCTGGCGCCCTATTGGCTGGTTTAACACAATGACGACAGGTAAGCGACGGCAAGCAGCCATTTGCGTACAGAGTCAGTTGAACAAGTTGATCAAGCCTCTTGTGCTGAAGAAAATGACAGCAGCTTCCCTAGACCAACGAGTCTGGAAATAGCCAGGCTACACGTACGACTCATTAAATCATAGAGGTGTGTGCTTTCTATGGATGTGTGCTGGAGTTGTAACAGAGGAAGCCTCTCTTTTGGATGGTGAATAAGAAGATGATTTCCAACCTGCACACTCAGCTCCTCGCGGCAGACCAGCCGCTCGCCGCGCTCCAGGCTCTTGGCCGCGCTGTGGTCCGCAGACAGCGAATTCAGGGACTCCACTTCTGACGCGGAGAAGAGTGTGTCATAGCCGTCCGTCGCCAAAGGGCCCTCCCCTTTTCCGTAGACGCTCAGAATCTTCAGTTCCTCGTTGTGACTTGACATGTGGGAGGAGCCAGGGGCGTCCACACCCAGACTCTCTGAGGTGGCGTTGCGCTGAGTGCTACGGTCTCCAAAGGCATCGCAGTCTTCTGCAGACGGAGAAAAAAAGGAAAAGGTACATTTACATTTAGATATTGCATAAAGGGAGGCATTGTGTATTTGTAAACGTGAAAGAAACTCTTTAAATGTATGCAACATTGACACAGAGGGTTTAAAATGTGTACTGCTGACAAAGATTAACAGTTTTGGAGAGGGACGTCCCCTCCAGCACCCTCCTCCCTAGACTCAAAGCTCAAGTGGTTGGCCAGGTTAAGGACACTCAACGAACACTAGCGCAAAGTGATCTGAGCACAATATGACAAGCACAATAATTATATTTTGACACTAAAAAGCAACAATGTGTCCTTCCCTCTATGCTGATCAGCTAACATTCATACTTTATGAATTCAGTGATGTTTGAGAATGATAAACCACCGTTGCACTGCAGACACACGCACGGCTTCTCCCCAGAGTGAGTCCTCAGGTGGATCTTCAGGGCGGAGCCATTACTGAAGCGCTTCGTGCATAGGTCAAAATTGTAGGGCTTCTCCCCAGAGTGAGTCCTCAGGTGGATCTTCAGCTGGCTTGTCTGACTGAAGCACTTCATGCATTGGTCACACCTGTAGGGCTTCTCCCCGGAGTGAAGCCTCATGTGGATCTTCAGGGTGCATTTCCGACTGAAGTACTTCGTGCATTGGTCACACTTGTAGGGCTTCTCCTCGGAGTGAATCGTCATGTGGATCTTCAGGTTGCCTTTCCGACTGAAGCACTTCATGCATTGGTCACACTTGTAGGGCTTCTCACCGGAGTGAGTTCTCAGGTGGAGCTTCAGGTCGCATTTGTCTCGAAAGCGCTTTGTGCATTGGTCACACCTGTAGGGCTTCTCCCCAGAGTGAGTCTTTACGTGTTTATTCAGGGTGCCTTTCAGACTGAAGCACTTCATGCATTGGTCACACCTGTAGGGCTTCTCCCCAGAGTGAGTCGACATATGGAACTTCAGGGTGAGGCCATGACTGAAGCACTTCGGGCATTGGTCACACCTGTAGGGCTTCTTGTGGGTGTGAATCAACATGTGGCGCTTCAGGGTGCCTCTCTGACTGAAGCACTTCGTGCATTGGTCACACTTGTAGGGCTTCTCCCCAGAGTGAGTCCTCATGTGGACGATCATATTGGCATTGTTGGGAATAACCTTTCCACACAAGACATCGGGCCGGCCCTTGCGGCCGCCCCGATGCCCAGTCTGCTCCTCAAGACGGACGAGCCTCACGCTGCAGTTCAGGCTCTTGGCCACGCTGTGGTCAGCGGACAGCGAGCTCAAGGCCTCCAGTTCTGACGCGGCAAAAAGGGTGTTATGGACGTCCACCACCAGTGGGCCCTCCCCTTGTCCGTAAACGCTCAGGATGCGCAGCTCCCCGCTGTGACTTGACATGTGGGAGGAGCCAGGGGCGTCCACACGCAGACTCTCCGAGGTGGCGCCACGCTGCGTGCTGCAGTCTCTGATGTCATTGTCTTCTTCAGAGAGGAAAACAGAGAAAGAGAGAAAGTGATGTTTTTAATTAATCGTTTTCACAAAAGGTATACAGTTTGTACTTTGTGCACACTTGTGTATTGGAAGAATTATATTTTGACATTCTTTCTAACTTCTATTTGTTGATTATGCATTTTCCTTGTCGCCCTTTGGATGGTTAAGGGTTAAAGGCTCCTGCTGAGAAGGCAGATTCGAGTACATTCTCAGTTTATAAAGGTTGTTTTCTTGCATAGATAGATGCAATGTGTATTACTAACCTACGGCGGGCATGCCTCCACCAATATCCTCTTCGACCTTGATTGAAATGGTGTCTGGGGTCTGCTGCTTTCCACATAAAAAAGGAAACACACACACACAAGACATATTCTTTCATTTTCACAGAATAGTTGTTAATCCCCACTAACGACAGATTAGGCATTTTTACCCTGCCAGTTGATAAAATCCCCCTTCGTCTCGGAGCTGGCTTTCTTGGTTAACAGGAGAAGGCGGAGCTACACACTGGAGGACTTTTTACAATGAATTGCAAAAAAATATATAAATAATTTTTTTGATTCAAGCCCCCGCATGCAAGAATGAATTCACATCTGAGTGTAGGCTAAAACGCGATTAACTATTTATAAGTGCAATAATCCCAACATATTCTTTATTTTGCTAACCACTTTGCTGACGAAGCATTGTAAGGAACGTTTTTCTGGTACTTTCTCTTAGATCAACCATCTTTCGTCTTCTTTAAATGCGACTGCATCACCTTCTCTCCTATGATTGTCAGCAGCTTGCGGATTACACCTTCTCTCCAGTTACAACTATTCATGTTGATATCGCTGCATCGTCTCTTTTGTAGAGACAATGCAGCAACACCTCTACCCAAGCCTCGCCCCTAGAACCGCAAAGCTGTCTTATCGCATTTACATCAAAATGAAACAGCCAATATGTGTAGGGTCAGAGAGGTTTAATAGGGGTGCGAAATAAAGCCTGTAAATTATCTCGGTCAGTGTAAACGCGCGGATCACACAGGAAAAAAAAAAAAAAAAAAAGACGGGCATATTTGGCGGTGTAAAAACGTTTCCTGAATAATAAAGGTGTGGGCTTTCAATGGGTTTGTTTTAGAGTCGTAACAGAGGAAGCCTCTCTTTTGGATGCTGAATAAGAAGATGATTTCCAACCTGCACACTCAGCTCCTCGCGGCAGACCAGCCGCTCGCCGCGCTCCAGGCTCTTGGCCGCACTGTGGTCCGCAGACAGCGAGTTCAGGGCCTCCACTTCTGACGCGGTGAAGAGGGTGTCATGGCCGTCCGTCGCCAAAGGGCCCTCCCCTTTACCGTAGACGCTCAGAATCTTCAGCTCCCCGCTGGGACTGGACATGAGGGAGGAGCCAGGGCCGTCCATACCCAGACTCTCTGAGGTGGCGCCGCGCTGCGTGCTACGGTCTCTAAAAGGCGTCGCAGTCTTCCTCAGAGGGAGAAAAAAAAGGAAAAAGTATATTTACATTTAGATATTGCATAAAGGGAGGCATTGTGTATTTGTACACGTGAAAGAAACTCTTTAAATGTATGCAACATTGACACAGAGGGTTTAAAATGTGTATTGCTGAAAAAGATTCACAGTTTTTGAGAGGGACGTCTCCTCCAGCCCCCTCCTCCCTAGACTCAAAGCTCAAGTGGTTGGCCAGGTTAAGGACACTCAACGAAGACCAGCGCAAAGTGATCTGATCACAACATGACATGCAAGGCAAGCACAATAATTATATTTTGGACACTAAAAGGCAACAACGTGTCATTCCCTCTAAGCTGTTCTGCCAACATTCATACATTATGAATTCATTGATGTTTGAGAATGATAAACCAACTCATGTGGCATCTGTCTTGAAACCCTTCTGGGCTCTTGACTGATTCCATCTTTGAAATGCAACTCCCAAGTTTGACTCGTGTTTTAGCAGGGCTCTGGCCCTGATGCTTTTTCAAAGAGGACCAGGCTTTTTAGCGCAGGAAGAATCTAGCATCAGCCTAGAATCTATGCTGCCTAGAATCTACCAAATCACAGAAAAAAAAAATACTCAGAGTAATGTACACACCTTCACTTTTAAAATGGGGCTGCATAGACTTTAAGGATAGCTTTGTGCCTACAAATATGTGTTTCCAGGTTTTCTGTCTGGCAGGCAAAATCCCTTGAGAGAAGCTGCTGAATGTAAGCACTTGATGAGCTGGCCTGCGTAGAGACAACAAAGAAAAATCAGTAATCAATTTTTTACCTTGTATGTATTCCAGGTGCAAGTTGTAAGATGATATTAGAGAAGCATGTTTAGTGAATTACATTAGCCTAATACTTAAAATGAGTTCTATGAAATGATATTACATCCTTGATTTGTTTACATATTTTATAGTTCATCTCATCAACTCAATACCATGACATCAAGCTCTGCAGAAATCAGCTAATAACCCTTTGATTTTAATCAGGTGTGAAGGGGAAAACATGCCTATAATAGTGCGTTCCAGGTACACTTTTTTGCCCGTAAATAACCAGCTATAACTGGGAGTGCAAGAGGGTAGAAGGGGGCGAAAACACGGGTTCCCAGGAACGCACCATATGTATTTAGGATGAGTTTAACAGGTCAATCTCCTCATCAGTAAAACGCTAGAACTACTGCGGTCCAGTGGCCGGTAGAATACAGTTGTATTCGTTTGTTGAATGGTGAGCAGACATTGTAAAACATTGCATTCCCTTGGTATCCAAGCAGTAGAGATCAGTGCCTGTAGCCCCTTTGTTGAATTGTGCCCATTCTCGTATGATGCCCCATGCTTGCTGAGGTGCACACTCGAGTTACAGTGCGTGTATTTATAGTTATGAAAGGGCGGCAATGTATTAGTCCGCTGTCCTTTCTTTAATAGGTCCATGGTATTTACACACATAACTGATGCCATCTACCGTTACATTAGCGACACTAACTTGGCTGTTAGCTGTAGCGCTAATGCTAAAGCAACATTATAATGCTAACAAGGTAACCATATACACTACAACAACACAATGATATTGCGTTAGTTAACTTACCTTTTAGAGGTTTTGTACATCCAAACACTGAGCAATTGCGACGATTCGCTCGTTTGCAAGCCACGGTGTCTCTCAAGGAAAGAACTATGTGAACACGTTCTTAACTCGTTTTCTCATGGGCGGTCGGGACAAATAATGTGGGCGGGCAAAATAAGAGGAAGGGGAGGTAACCTTTCCAGGTAATTTCCTTTTTTTTTTATTAAACATGGTTAAAAATAATACAAACAGAATAAATGCAAGAAAAAATCCTAAGCAATGAATAATGAAGGTCAAATGATACCGTTTTTTATAATTATGATGATGATGATGATGTTCAGCTCGTTTGTTAAAAGAAATCAAAGCTTTTGGACCAAACAATAACACAATATTTGAACAGATTAACCGAAACCATCAAACAAGAAAAGAAAAACAGAAATTCCCTGCAGCAGCTCATAAAAATTCATTATTTTTTTCTGAAGATTCTTTTTAGTTTTGATATGGTGGTACATTTTAAGCCTTTTGCATTGGTTCAAAGTTTCCCTCTGGCTTAGGAACTTTCCACACACACACACACACACACACACACACACACACACACACACACACCAAATAATTAGTAAACAGAAAAAGAAGAGACCCGACACAAACCCAACCCCTGTACATGACCATACGACATAAGGAATGATAAATCATGGTAGGTTTGTTATCCTACCAAGAGTATTAAAGAAACACTTGACACTATACTGTGTCTTGTGTTTCAACTCATTGTAGTAATTTGGAGCTGATTGGACATTTCAGCAAATGAATCAAATAGGCTACCTCCCTCAACAGCATTCGTGTATTGTGCAACATAACTACATGCAGAGAGAAGTGACAGATAGTTAACTAGCAGAGAGCCGTAAAAGCACTTTCTACCCATTTCAGTGGAGGAATTGGACTCCTCACGCAATTTTATACTTAAAAGGAACAAGTAAATTACATATTAATTAAGTCATTTGGCATGTAGCATATAAAAAAAAAATGACACAACGGTCCCAAACACCATTTGAAATTGACCTCGAGACTCCGGTAAAACACTATAGGACATTGATCAGGATATGCCTCAATATCAGAATAAAAACCATGGGTCAAATAGCAATGGCTAGTGGAAAGGGTGAAAATGAAAGCAGTGTAAGCTTGTCCAGGCCCTGCAAGTCAGGATGTAGGCAATGAATCAGAATACATTTTTAGCTAGTGGGCATCCCAGAAACCTATTCTATATTTTCTTGGGGAGGACCCCCGTCCATTACTGCACCCCACCCACGAATTGGATCACCAGCCGCCGCTGCAAACAGGGAGTGAAGGGGGACCAATGCTAGGAATCTTCTGACTTTGTCCCGTTAGAATAATGCTGCCTTCTAGAGGGAGGACCGGCCTAAACTGAGCATCACTGAGATCTAGACATTTAACCAGGGACCTTTTAAAATGGATAATCTTCAACCATTATTGCCTATTATGATACAATCCATCCAAGGTAGTTAGCATTAAGCGCACGGAATGGAAAGGTCAGTGGAATGAACACAATCATGTATAATGTGCGGTTCAATCGCAGTCTACTTCACAAGTGAACTTTGCAGGCTTTTTGTAATAACAAAGATAACGGTAATGACAATGTTGTTGCAATGTCAAGCTCAACTTTAAAATAGAAATTATATGAACCCTGTTTGAATAATTTGACAATATCAATGAATTTCTATGCATTCTCCATGGACCTAGAGATACCTCCCGTCCTCTCTAATTGAAAGGCGTTAAGATAGTTTGCATTTGCAACTGTGGGCACCAAGTTTGATATTCAAGCCAATCCAGACTTCTTTGTTGTGTAGATTCCTTTAACTGTCTTGCAGCCATGTCCACTTCACCCATATTGTGAATTGCAATTTAACTTGGTCTCTCCTCTGACCAATCCTAAACTCCACGAAGGCCCCTCCCCCTGACCTTTGTATTAACCCACAATGTGAATGTTTCCTAAAAGAATCACATACACCCATCGTCTCATTGAGTGTATGCTTGGTAACTTCGCTGCCTGTATCTTCCCCTGATCAAGCTCTACATTAAATCAAATATTTTGCTGTCAGAAGTGTCCTAGAAATAAGTTATTCAACACGGACATCAATTAATAAAAACAGAAAGTGAATCGAAGGTACGAAGCGTTTAATCGTGATGAAAAGAAAAACTAAAAGCAGTAATTTCAACCAATACAGGACAGAGGTCTCAATCAAAGCGTCCCGTTACCCCGTGCCAAAGTGTGCTTGAGCATGTGCACACGCAAACTCCTTGGGCCGCTGTAGCTGGCGTTGCACTGCAGACACACGTAGGGCTTCTCCCCAGAGTGAGTCCTCAGGTGGCTCTTCAGGTGGCCTTTCTGACTGAAGCACTTCTTGCATTGGTCACACTTGTAGGGCTTCTCCCCGGAGTGAGTCATCATGTGGATCTTCAGGGGGTCTTTCAGACTGAAGCACTTCGTGCATTGGTCACACCTGTAGGGCTTCTCGCCGGTGTGAGTCGACATGTGGAACTTCAGGGTGCGGCCATGACTGAAGCGCATTGTGCATTGGTCACACTTGTAGGGCTTCTCCCCCGAGTGACTCCTCATGTGTTTATTCAGGGTGCCTTTCTCACTGAAGCACTTCGTGCATTGGTCACACTTGTAGGGCTTCTCCCCGGAGTGAGTCATCATGTGGATCTTCAGGTGGTCTTTCCGATTGAAGCACTTTGTGCATTGGTCACACTTGTAGGGCTTCTCACCGGAGTGAGTCCTCATGTGGATCTTCAGGTTGCTTGTCTGACTGAAGCGCTTCGTGCATTGGTCACACTTGTAGGGCTTCTCCCCGGAGTGAGTCCTCATGTGGATCTTCAGGGTGCTTGTCCGACTGAAGCACTTTGTGCATTGGTCACACTTGTAGGGCTTTTCCCCGGAGTGAGTCCTCATGTGGACAATCATATTGGCATTGTTGGGAATAACCTTTCCACACAAGACACCGGGCCGGCCCTTGCGGCCGCCCTGATGCCCAGTCAGCTCCTCAAGGCAGACGAGCTGCACGCTGCAGTTCAGGCTCTTGGTCACGCTGTGGTCAGCGGACAGCGAGCTCAAGGCCTCCAGTTCTGACGCGGCAAAGAGGGTGTCATGGCCGTCCACCGCCAGTGGGCCCTCCCCTTGTCCGTAGACGCTCAGGATGCGCAGCTCCCCGCTGTGACTTGACATGTGGGAGGAGCCAGGGGCGTCCACACGCAGACTCTCCGAGGTGGCACCACGCTGCGTGCTGCAGTCTCTGATGTCATTGACGTCTTCTTCAGAGAGGTAACAAAGAGAGAAAGTAATGGTATTAATTAATTATTTGCACAAAGGGATACAGCATGTACTTTTACACACTGGTGTATTGGAAGAAGCATATTTTTACATTCTTTCTTTCTAACGTCTTTTTGTTTATTATGCATTTCCCTTGTTCCCCTTGGGGGGGGGTCAAGGGTCAAAGGCGTCAGCTGAGAAGGCACCACTACGTCTCCGCCTTTTAAGGATGTGGGGAGGTCATAAAGACACAACCCAGGTCATCTGTGGTTTCCGATCACCTGCTTTACCAATACTGTAGTTATACTGGGAATCAGAGCGGATTCAGCATTCCTGACACCTGTCATGAAGAAGATGTAAATCATTCTACTATAAACTGTATAGTAGTCCTTGTGTTTTAGCAGGGTGACGGTCATGATGCTTTTCAAAAGAGGACCAGCGCAGTTAGAATCGAGTACATTCTCAGTTGGTAGGTCAGTTTGCTTGCATGGATGCAATGTGTATTACTAACCTACAGCGGGCATGCCTCCACCAATATCCTCTTCAACCTTGATTGAAATGGTGTCTGGGGTCCCCGGCTTTCCACATAAAGAAGGAAACACATTTTCATTTCCTTTCATTTGCACAGAATAGTTGTTAATCCCCAATTACGATAGACTGGATTCCCCCAACCTGCTCTGACGGCGATTTGAATTCGCCCTTCATAAGGGTCTGGAGAAGAGCAATTCTTATCTTTCTGCTTCCGATACGTTTTTGGAGAAGCTGAGACCGTTTTTTGAGACCAAAATTGTACCGGGGGCGAAACTTGTACCGCCTACGTAATCTGCGTTCGAAATTTCCAAACCTGCCTGGCAACGGACGAACGATGACGTAGGAAGCTTCATGAATATTCACAAACATTCGGGCTCATTCATTGAGCGTCGCAAGACGAAATAACATTAAGCAGATAACACTTATTTTACAAATGACATTTATTAGCGTTGCTAACTTTATAATTGCATTGTATTTAATTGTTTAATGGCATTAAGCTAGTAAACTGAGTGTCTTAACACAAGCTAGCAAGACTATGATACACTTTAAAACACTCAGTTTACTAGCTAAATTCAATACAATACAAATATATATTAAAAAAAAAGTGTTGTCTGTATTATGTTATTTCTTCTTTGGCAACATGAGTGCGAATGTTTTTTGAAACCTGCCAAGCAACGGACAATCGTGTCGAACGATGACATAATGTTTCGAACCGAATTACGTAGGTGGTACAATTTTCACCCCCGGTACAATTTTGGTGCGATAGCTCCAATCACCAAGTTGGCTTGGATGACGACAGGGAAGCGACGGCAAGCAGCCATTTGCGCATAAAGTCAGTTGAACTAGGCCCGTTGATCAAGCCTCTTGTGCTGAAGAAAATGACAGCAGCTTCCCTAGACCAACGAGTCTGGAAATAGCCAGGCTACACGTACGACTCATTAAATCCTAGAGGTGTGTGCTTTATAAGGGTGTGTGCTGGAGTTGTAACAGAGGAAGCCTCTCATTTGGATGCTGAATAAGAAGATGATTTCCAACCTGCACACTCAGCTCCTCGTGGCAGACCAGCCGCTCGCCGCGCTCCAGGCTCTTGGCCACGCTGTGGTCCGCAGACAGCGAATTCAGGGCCTCCACTTCTGACGCGGTGAAGAGGGTGTCATGGCCGTCCGTCGCCAGTGGGCCCTCCCCTTTACCGTAGACGCTCAGGCTCTTCAGCTCCCCGCTGTGACTGGACATGTGGGAGGAGCCAGGGGCGTCCACACCCAGACTCTCCGTGGAGCCATGCTGCGTGCTACGGTCTCCAAAGGCTTTGCAGTCTTCAGCAGAGGGAGGAAAAAAATAAAAAAGTCATTGTTTTGATACACTGTTTGCATAAAAGGAGGAAGTGTGTATTTGTACACATGAAATAAACTATTTAAATGTATTGTGGCATCCCGCCACGGAGACCTCAGCCTGGACGGGCCCGGGGTACCGTAAAGGACTGGATATACCACCCCCACCCACCAGCCGGCGACGGGGAGCAGCCCTTCTGGATCCCCAATCAGGGTGATTGGGGGACACCTGGCCGAAAGCTGAGGAGCCATTTTAAAAGGAGGCACAGCACAGCACAGCACGGGTCGGGAGCAGGAAGGAAGGGCTCGTGGCAGCGAGAGAGCCTAGAGGCCCACGGAGGCCCTAGAGACAGCGTCTCCTTCATTGTTTGATTGTTTCAGTTGACTGTTAAATAAAAGCCTGAAATGGCTAAAACCCCAAGGCCAAGCGAGTTTTGTCAGTGGAACCCGGCCCAACCGAGCGCCGGGATACCACAGTATGTTTATTAGGGCTGTAACGATATGCATATCGAAACGGGAATCACGACACTCAAAGCCACAAACCTTTAACGCGGTGTGAGAAGGCAGAAGCGCGATACGCCCTTTCTAACTCTCCGGTCAAATTGTCAGATGGAAATTTGCTAATAACCTGTCTAAATAATAGTCTGCCGACACCGCCCCCTCTTATCGATGCCGTAAGTCTGCGACGAGATGCCCTCTCTGATGACAGCTCTCCGTGGCTACGGAGGATTGCATTTCTCCACAGCCTGCGAAGTCCTCATATGCAATATCAACGACATTTATCCAGAGTGGGACAAATGCAAAAAAATAGCCTGTGTGATCCCCGTCTCTAGTGTTTTGTGTGCTTTGAACGGCAGTTGGTCTGCTTATAGGTCGGAATGAAGCGGCCACCGATTATTGACAGGATGGGTACTTTATTCTACCGGACACGTTTGTTTCTTCACTAGACACACACACACGCTACCGCTCGCTCTCCTCGCTCGCTGACGTCACTCACACACACATACGCAGACTGCCATTCACGCAGACACACACACACACCTCATTATTGCGAATCAGACGTTCATGTTTTTTCCCAATCTATTTGAAAGTTAGCCTATTAAACATGTTGCATTCTATACGGCCTGATTATGTAATTAATTCAGCTACATAGCCTAATAAGAATCCATGATAGGATCTTTGTCGAAACCATAAAACAAAAAAAAAGTTGAGGGTTTTTGCCTACCTGCAAGCATCCTCCAACTGCAATCTTTGGTTATTTATTTATTAATTTAGCGATACACTAATAGTATTCTTTCTGTTCAAATCTGATCAGCATTCCAAATATTTTTTTATTCAATGTTACATTAAGTTTATTGTTATATTAGTGTCGTTTAAATAAAATGCTTTTTAGATTAAAAAAAATTGTTGGATGTATCGAACCGTGGGTCAAAAATCTTGATACAAACCGAATCGGGTGTTGGTTTATTGTTGGAGCCCTAATGTTTATGCAACATTGAGACAGAGGGTTTAAAATGTGTACTGCAGACAAAGATTCAGAGTTTTGGAGAGGGATGTCTCCTCCAGCACCCTCCCCCCTAGACTCAAAGCTCAAAGTGTGGATCGATTTACACATTTCGTACTCAACACTCTTAGCTACGTAGCTGAAGAGTGCTGCCGTTGTTGAGTACGAAATGTGTAAATCGATCCACACTTTGAGGGCGGATCCAGGCTAAGCCAAAGTCTGCGCATTTTCCACATAGCCTGCATTAATGGAGTCATTTTGTAGTTTGTATAGATTTTCATAGTTGCTAGGCGTAAAGAGTTCACCGTTCAAAGCGGGATGTTTATTGCGGGGGAGGAGCCGCGGCCGCAGTCGTGATCGTAATTTCCGGTTAGTGCACCACGGAGCATTCGATTTGGAACAACACTGACCTCTGAAAAATAACGCACTTAGTGAGTGTGGATAGTGTACTACGTTTAAGGGTACTCATGGAAGGATGGTTACTGGAACACAGCACAAGTGACAACGTGTCCTTCCCTGTAAGCTAATCAGTTAGCATTCATAAATTGTGAATTCATTGATCTTTGAGAATAATAAACCAGCTCATGTGGCATCCGTCTTGAAACCCTTCTGGGCCCTTGACTGATTCCATCTTTGAAATACAACTCCCAAATTTGACTCGTGTTTAACAGGGCGCTCGTCATGATGCTTTTCAAAAGAGGACCAGGCTTTTCAGCGCAGTTAGAATCCAGTACATTCTCAGTTGATCCAGGTTGTTTGCTTGCATGTATGCAATGTGTATTACTAACCTACAGCAGGCATGCCTCCACCAATATCCTCTTCAACCTTGATTGAAATGGTGTCTGGGGTCTGCTGCTTTCCACATAAAGAAGGAAACACACAGAAGACATATTCTTTCATTTTCACAGAATAGATGTCGATCCCCACTACCGACAGATTAGTTGGGCATAAGACGGGCATAATTGGCAGTGTAAAAACATCTACTGAATCATAAAGGTGTGGGCTTTCTATGGGTCTGTTTTAGAGTTGTAACAGAGGAAGCCTCTCTTTTGGATGGTGAATAAGAAGATGATTTCCAACCTGCACACTCAGCTCCTCGTGGCAGACCAGACGCTCGCCGCGCTCCAGGCTCTTGGCCACGCTGTGGTCTGCAGACAGCGAGTTCAGGGCCTCCACTTCTGACGCGGTGAAGAGGGTGTCATGGCCGTCCGTCGCCAGTGGGCCCTCCCCTTTTCCGTAGACGCTCAGAATCTTCAGTTCCTCGCTGTGACTGGACATGAGGGAGGAGCCAGGTGCGTCCACACCCAGACTGTCTGAGGTGGTGTTCTGATGAGTGCTACGGTCTCCAAAGGCATCGCAGTCTTCTGCAGAGGGAGAAAACAAGGAAAAATCTATTGTTTTGATACATTATTTGCATAAAGGGAGGCATTGTGTATCTGTACAAGTTAAAGAAACTCTTTAAATGTACGCAACATTGACACAGAGGGTTTAAAATGTGTACTGCTGACAAAGATTCACAGTTTTGGAGAGGGACGTCTCCTCCAGCACCCTCCTCCCTAGACTCAAAGCTGAAATGGTTGGCCAGGTTAAGGACACTCAACGAACACCAGCGCAAAGTGATCTGATCACAATATGACATGCGAGACAAGCGCAATAATTCTATTTCAACACAAAAAAGCAACAACGTGTCCTTCCCTCTAAGCTGATCAGCTAACATTCATACATTATGAATTCAGTGATGTTTGAGAATGATAAACCAGCTCATGTGGCATCTGTCTTGAAACCCTTCTGGGCTCTTGACTGATTCCATCTTTGAAATGCAACTCCGAAGTTTGACTCGTGTTTTAGCAGGGCGCTGGTCATGATGCTTTTCCAAAGAGGACCAGGCTTTTTAGCGCAGGTAGAATCAAGTACATTCTCAGTTGATAAATGTTGTTTTCTTGAATAGATGCAATGTGTATTACTAACCTACAGCGGGCAAGCCTCCACCAATATCCTCTTCAACCTTGATTGAAATGGTGTCTGTGGTCTGCTGCTTTCCACATAAAGAAGGAAACACGCACAAGACATATTCTTTCATTTTCACAGAATAGATGTCGATCCCCACTAAAGACAGATTAGTTGGGCATAACACGGGCATAATTGGCAGTAAAAACATCTACTGAATCATAAAGGTGTGGGCTTTCTATGGGTTTGTTTTAGAGTTGTAACAGAGGAAGCCTCTCTTTTGGAGGGTTAATGAGAAGATGATTTCCAACCTGCACACTCAGCTCCTCGCGGCAGACGAGCCGCTCGCCGCGCTCCAGGCTCTTGGCCACGCTGTGGTCCGCAGACAGCGAGTTCAGGGCCTCCACTTCAGACCTGGTGAAGAGGGTGTCATGGTCGTCCACCGCCAGTGGGTCCTCCCCTTTTCCGTAGACGCTCAGAATCTTCAGCTCCTTGCAGTGACTGGACATCTGGGAGGAGCCAGGTGTGTCCACACCCAGACTCTCTGAGGTGGCGTTGTGATGATTGCTACGGTCTCCAAAGGCATCACAGTCTTCTGCAGAGGGAGAAAAAAAAGGTAAAAAAGTAATTGTTTTGATACATTATTTGCATAAAGGGAGGCATTGTGTATTTTTACACGTGAAAGAAACTTTTTAAATGTATGCAACATTGACACAGAGGGTTCAAAATGTGAGCTGCTGACAAAGATTCAAAGTTTTGGGGAAGGACGTCTCCTCCAGCACCCTCCTCCCTAGACTCAAAGCTCAAGTGGTTGGCCAGGTTAAGGACACTCAACGAACACCAGCGCAAAGTGATCTGAGCATAACATGACATGCGAAGCAAGCACAATTTCTATTTGGACACTAAAAGGCAACAACGTGTCCTTCCCTCTAAGCTGATCAGCTAACATTCATGCATTATGAATTTATTGATGTTTGAGAATGATAAACCAGCTTATGGGGAATCTGTCTTGAAACCCTTCTGGGCTCTTGACTGATTCCATCTTTGAAATGTAACTCCCAAGTTTGACTCGTGTTTTAGCAGGGCGCTGGTCCTGATGCTTTTCCAAAGAGGAACAGGCTTTTTAGCGCAGGTAGAATCAAGTACATTCTCAGTTGATCAAGGTTGTTTTCTTGCATAGATGCAATGTGTATGACTAACCTCCAGCGGGCAAGCCTCAACCAATATCCTCTTCAAGCTTGATTGAAATGGTGTCTGGGGTCTGCTGCTTTCCACATAAAGAAGAAAACAAACACAAGACATATTCTGTCATTTTCACAGAATAGTTTTCAATCCCCACTACTACCGACAGATTAGGCGTTTTTACACTGCCAAGCTGGTTCGGTCGCGGCTTGGCACGCCCTGCAATTTCAATGTCTTGCCTGCCTATTTTTTTTTTGGATTCAAGACCCTCGCATGCAAGAATGAGTTCACATCTGAATGTAGGCTAAAAAGCGATTAACTATTTACAAGTGCAAAAATGCCAAAATATTTCTTTATTCTGCTAACCACCAGTTCCTCGCTGTGACTGGACATGTGGGAGGAGGAGCCAGGGGCGACAACACCCAGGCTCTCTGATGTGGCGCCACGCTGAGTGCTACGGTCTCCAAAGGCATCGCAGTCTTCTGCAGAGAGAAAAAAAGGAAAAATGAATTGTTTTTATACATTATTTGCATAAAGGGAGGCATTGTGTATTTGTACACAGGAAATAAACTATTTGAATGTACGCAACATTGACACAGGGGGTTTAAAATGTGTACTGCAGACACAGATTCACAGTTTTGGAGAGGGCCGTCTCCTCCAGCACCCTCCTCCCAAGACTCAAAGCTCAAGTCGTTGGCCAGGTTAAGGACACTCAACGAACACCAGCGCAAAATGATCTGATCACAACATGACATGCGAAGCGCAATTCTATTTCGACACTAAAAAGCAACAACGTGTCCTTCCCTCTAAGCTGATCACTAACATTCATGCATTATGAATTCATTGATGTTTGAGAATGATAAACCAGCTCATGTGGCATCTGTCTTGAAACCATTCTGGGCTCTTAACTGATTCCATCTTTTAAATGCAACTCCCAAGTTTGACTCGTGTTTTAGCAGGGCGCTGGTCATGATGCTTTTCCAAAGAGGACCAGGCTTTTTAGCGCAGTTAGAATCTAGCATCAGCCTAGAATTTATGCTGCCTAGAATCTACCAAATCAAAGAAAAAAAATACTCAATGAGTAATGTACAAACCTTCACTTTTAAAATGGGGCTGCATAGACTTTAAGGACAGCTTTGTGCCTACAAATATGCGTTTCCAGGTTTTCTGTCTGGCAGGCAACATCCCTTGAGAGAAGCTGCTGAATGTAAGCACTTGATGAGCTGGCCTGCGTAGAGAGAACAAAGAAAAATCAGTACTCAATTTTTTACTTTGTATGTATTCCAGGTGCAAGTTGTAAGAAGATACAAGAGAAGCATGTTTAGTGAATTACATTAGCCTAATACTTAAAATGAGATCTATGAAATGATATTACATCCTTGATTTGTTTACATATTTTATAGTTAATCTCAACAACCCAATACCATGACATCAAGCTCCGCCGAAATCGGCTAATAACCCTTTGATTTGAATCAGAATAATAGTGCGTTTCAGGTACACTTTTTTGCCCGTTAATAACCAGTTATATCTGGGAGTACAAGAGGGTAGAAGGGGGCGAAAACACGGGTTACCTGGAACGCACCATATGTATTTAGGATGAGTTTAACAGGTCAATCTCCTCATCAGTAAAACGTTAGAACTACTGTGGTCCAGTGGCCGGTAGAATACAGTTGTATTCGTTTGTTGTTAGTATGAGCAGACATTGTTAAACATTGCATTCCCTTGGTATCCAAGCAGTAGAGATAAGTGCCTGCAGCCCCTTTGTTGAATTGTGCCCATTCTCGTGTGATGCCCCTGGCTTGCTGAGATGCACACTCGACTTACAGTGTGTGTATTTATAGGAATGAATGGGCGGCTACGTATTAGTCCACTGTCCTTTCTCTATAATAGGTCCATGGTATTTATTTACACACATAACTGATACTATCTACCGTAACATTAGCGACAGTAACTTGGCTGTTAGCTGTAGCGCTAATGCTAAAGCAGCATTATAATGCTAGCAAGGTAACCATATACAGTAAAGCAACACAATGATATGGCGTTAGTTAACTTACTTTTTCGAGGTTTGTAGCTGAGCCGAGATAGAGTTGGTACTGCTCCAGACTTGATTTTCAGACGTTGAGCAAGTCCAGCTCTGTATTGACCCAAGTGAGGAAGCAGTCGTCAGTGAAATGTTTGGCGCTTGCCTTGTTCTAGCAACGGGACGGCCATATGTTCCTGACCTCATCTGACTCCCGCGCTGCGTTTGTATCCAGTGGGCGTGGCCTATGACGTATTGGCTCCGGCATCCTCATCCGTCTAAAGATGCTGCCAGAGCCATAATAGAGAGAGAAGAGTTGCGACACTCTCTGGGGATGGTTCATGTAAGCCTGTATAGTTTAAAAACAGGCCGCGCTGCCGTGTTCAACAATGGGACTGCCAGCAGCGATTGCAATATTGAATGGTAAATATAAATTAAAAAACACAAGTACTTTTCTGACCATTGTTGCATATTTGTAAACGTCAGTTTTACATTTGGAGTGGTAGGGTGACAACTGCAAGCTACTCAGATACGTTAAGTTTGAGGGAAAGCTTCACGTTCGTGTTAGCATGGGTAGCACTAGGCTACTGGCTTTAGTGGCTTAACCTTCCTACATGTGTGGACCCCAAAGACGATTCAAGATGTTCATTTTAGCGCAACTCGACTATTATCTATAAATATTTTTAAATATTTATTTATTATTATTTATTTTCCACAATGTCTTGTTTTTTAAACGATTTATGATGACTATATGCTCTGTAAGGTGACCTTGGGTGTCTTGAAGGCGCCTCTAAATTAAATGTATTATTACATTTTCTTGATTTTGCTTGTAATTCCGATTCATGTACCCGTGGTCAGAGAGCGATTGAGAAAGCAGAGTAGCAACAGCCCATTTAGCATTTAGTTTCCATGCAACTTCTTCTGATGAGGCAGGAGCTGACCACACAACCATGCTACTTTTAAGACTAAGCCGAACACCAAGTATCACATATATTAAAGAATAACAAATGAAAGTATTTTTGTATTAAACAATGGGTCCGACAAAAAGAATATGTGTGTGTGTGTCCAACTTCAAAAAAACAACAAAGTGAAGGAACAGGGATGATTATTGTATACATAAGCGTTGACAAGAGAGAAATACGGTGAGGAAAGGAGACAATTAAAAAAGCATACAAGTAAATGGACCACTGGTTATAAAACCCTGCAGCAAATGCAGATTCCACTGCCTAAGATCTGCACGCTGCAAAGGAGTAGGCGCCAGGTAAAGCTGGGCCCAGTGTTTGAGATGCCAGATATATCAGGCTGAGGTTTGTGGAACCAAAAACAAGTGGGAACAAGGACTAAGAACAACAAAGCAACATACAGTAAGGTGAACAAGAGCAGCAAAGTAGAGCAGGGGTATCAATAATAAAACAATGTTAGTCATGTGTGCAACAAGAAAACAAGATGTGTATACAGGTGTGCGTGTATGTCTAACTTGTTAAACAAGACACAGTGAAGGACAGGGAGGAATATTATAAGTTATTATTAAAAAAAAAAGAAAATACTCCACAACATCAGCTGAGGTTAAGGATAGTAAAGTGCATCAGGTCGAAAGGAAGGACAACAATCGCAGCAGCAGTCGCCGCCGCCGCCACCAGCACCACCAGCCGTCGCCAGCACAAGCCGCCACCACTAGCAGCAAAGGCGACAGGCCACCATCCTTCCCACCACCATCCAGCTCAAGCAGCCATCGCCTCAAGCAGCAGCGACCTGCAGCAGCAGTGTTATCCGGCACCAGCCAGCTCAAGCAGCCATCGCCTCAAGCCAACAGCAGCAGCAGCAGCCACCATCAGCAGCATCCACCTTCAGCAGCATCCACCATCAGCCGCATACACATAACCGCTATGTCAGTGACACATTAGGCCTAGGCATTTTTATTCACACAATTCATACTATAGCTGTGAGAATTGTTCAGAAAAATCACCTCCATAGTCCCACCTGGGAGTCACAGGCGACAGTCTCCTGCAAGGAATCAGGGAACCTATTATAGGACATTCTGTTCCATAATTAGAACATTGAGAAGAGTAGCGTGACACTTTGCTTTGATAGTTATATACCGGCAGATTGAGATTGAGTGTCGATCAGCTCCTCCAAACTATGTTTGTACCTTCAAACTAAAATTGACAATTAATTTACACTCAAATCATTTCACAACAATTTGAGTAGCAAGACAATTATTGATGTCCATTGCCAATACATGAATACATACTCATTACAAAGGCCTTGAAGTCGAGCAGTGGGGTCAGAGGACACCCCCCCCCCTTCCACTCCTACCATCATCGGCCGACCTTCGTTATAGGCGAGAGGCGCTTCAGACAGAAAGGCCACCTGAAATTCCACATGATGATTCACTCCGGCGAGAAGCCGGAGTGAAGTGGTGAAGGGCGGTGGAGCGGTCCTCCTCCCAGTCGTATTAAATTAGTTTTTTTTATTTGCTGCAGGTAATCAACATGTGACTAAAGGTTGGAGCCTAGGCCATTGCAAAATCATAGGGCTAGATTCACCTGAAATTATTCAAAATGGATGCTTACAACTTACCACATTGAATATGATTTTAATATTTATTTTTGACTTGCCCCCTGTTCGTAGGAGCGTGCTGGCACCATATCTATGGGGGTAAAAGGCCTGATGATACATGATATTTTTAGACAATATTCAGAATCTGTTCACTTACGAATGAACACGGACGGCTATTTTTTGCCAGCACGCTACCCTAGCCATATTATGGGCAACCGTGTTCCCCTTGGCTGCGATTTGGGACCTTGTGAATTCCTTGTAGGAATTCATAATAATACACCACACACGCCACGATTCACTTTAGCATAAGGGGGAGTCAAATGACGTGACAAACAACACCTTTTCTGTGAACGCGCATTGAACCTAAAGCGGAAAACCTGGTTCGACTAATTGAATCTAAAGTGAGTGTCGTGGAACCATTTAACTGACTGCGAGTTACGTCTCTGTCGAACCAGGTTTTCCCAAGAAAAGCTGGGTATGTTCAGTGAGGTTCGTGGTATACTCCACTCACATGTTCCTTTGTATTTACCAACGATGTGAACGTTTCCTAATATTTTACTGTTAGAAGAGTCAGAGAAATAAGTTCTTTATCACACAGACATAAATTACTAAAATGAAAAGAAAGCAAAACAAAGCGAATCAAAAGCAGGAAAGTGTTTAAAGAAAAACTAAAAGCAGTAATTTCGACACATACCGGACAGAGGTCTCAATCAAAGCGCCCCGTTACCCTGTGTGAAAGCACCCCATTGGGCCCGTTTGCTTGAGCATGTGCACACTCAAATTGCTTGGGTCGCTGCAGCTGGCGTTGCAATGGCACTAACAGGCAGGGCTTCTAACCGGGAGTGAGTCCTCATGTGGATCTTCAGGGTGCCTTTGTGACTGAAGCGCATCGTGCATTGGTCACACCTGTAGGGCTTCTCGCCGGAGTGAGTCCTCAGGTGGATATTTAGGACATCTCTCCGACTGCAGCGCTTACTGCATTGGTCACACCTGTAGGGCTTCTCCCCGGAGTGACTCCTCATGTGTTTAATTCAGGGTGCCTTTCTCACTGAAGCACTTCGTGCATTGGTCACACTTGTAGGGCTTCTTCCCCGGAGTGAGTCCTCATGTGGTTCTTCGGATGTAATTCTGACTGAAGCGCATCATGCAGTGATCACACGTGTAGGGCTTCTCGCCGGAGTGATTCATCATGTGGATTTCAGGTGGCCTTTCTGTCTGAAGCGCATCTTGCATTGGTCACACCTGTAGGGCTTCTCCCCAGAGTGAGTCCTCATGTGTCTATTCAGGTGGCCTTTCAGACTGAAGCACTTCATGCATTGGTCACACCTGTAGGGCTTCTCCCCAGAGTGAGTTCTCATGTGCGTGAGTTCAGAGTGAGTTCTTCAGGGCGTAGCTATCACTGAAGCGCTTTGTGCATTGGTCACACTTGTAGGGCTTCTCGTCGTTATGGGTCCTCAGCATATTGGCCTTGTTGGGAATAACCTTTCCACACAAGACACACCGGGCCGGCCCTTGCGGCCGCCCTGATGCCAGTCAGCGTCCTCAAGGGCGGACGAGGCCTCAACGCTGCAGTTCAGGCTCTTGGCCCACGCTGTGGTCAGCGGACAGCGAGCTACAAGGCCTATCCGTTCTGACGCGGCAAAAAGGGTGTTATGGACGTCCACCGCCATGGGCCCTCCCCTTGTCCGTAAACGCCAGGATGCGCAGCTCCCCGCTGTGACTTGACATGTGGGAGGGAGCCAGGGGCGTCCACAGCAGACTCTCCGAGGTGGCGCCGCGCTGCGTGCTGCAGTCTCTGTTTCCATTGACGTCTTCTTCCAGAGAGGAAAACAGAGAAAGAAGAGAAAGTAATGTTTTAATTAGATCATTTCACAAAAGGTATACAGTATGTCAGTGTTTCCCATACATAGACCATTGTGTGGCGCGGCGCCACAGAATCAACATTTAGCGCCACGAATTGATTCTGTCATTTTTTTTTATTATTATTATTATTTTTTTTTTTTGCGCTTTGGAAATCTAAAAATCGTTCCGTCCATTCATCTCTGCATAGCACTCGTTCTCCCTGTCATTCACACACACACACACGTAGCGAGAGCCACGATACGCTAACACATGAACCCACCGATGTTACCCGTCGCTTAGCAACCGGACACGCTGGGGTTGAAGAAGTTACCGGACTACGTTAACTACTACTGAGTGATATATCAAAGACGTGAATCAGGCAATAAATGCAATTTTCTTGACAGCGGTAATGTTCGGGTGTGCATTAAAAGTACAGACCGGAGTGGACCAATTGCGAACTACTGCAGCTGCTCCAAGTTAAAACCCCAAACTAAATCGGAAGTATTATAGCGGACTACAACACCTATTCTATTCCGAATAGAATTGTATTCCGAACCGATTGAGGCGTATATATATGATACTTTTCTATTCCGATTGAGCTGTTCGTCCACAGCTAGGCGAATCAGATGTGTCCGCCATGGAAACCGCGGAGTGTACATGAACACTCACCCGAAACAGGACGGTCGCCGTGCTGCGCCGGTGCCACCCGTGCTCGCCTGCCACCGGCCCCCCCCCCCCCCCCCCCCCAGCGCACCACACATTGGTCCTTGGGCTGTGGGAAACACTTTTTGTGGGGGGTTATGTACTTTGTCAAACACTTGTGTATTGGAAGAATTAATATTTGGAACATTCTTCTAACTTCTATAGGTTGATAATGCATTTTCCTTGTTGCCCTTTGGATGGTCAAGGGTTGAATGCTCCTGCTGGAGAATGCAAGAATTGCGGTACATTCTCAGTTAAAGGTTGGTTTGGGTCTTGCATGGAATGCAAGTATGTATTACTAACCTACGCGGGCATGCCTCCACCATATCCTCTTCAATCTTGATTGAAATGGTTTCTGGTGTCTGCTGCTTTCCACATAAAGAAGGAAACACACAAAATACACACAAGACAAGCCCTTCTGGGCTCTTGACTGATTCCATCTTTGAAATACAACGCCAAAGTTTGACTCATGTTATCATGATGCTTTGCCAAAGAGTACCAGGCTTTTCAGCGCAGTTAGAATCGAGTACATTCATCAGTTGATCATTGTTGTTTGCTTGCATGGATGCAATGTGGTATTACTAACCTATCAGCGTGCATTGCCTCCACCAATAATCCTCTGCACCTTGATGACAATGGTGTCTGGGGGTCTGCTGCTTTCACATAGGGAGAAGGTAAACACACACACAAGACCATTATGTCATTGCACAGAATAGTTGTCAATCCCCACAAAGGACACATTATGCATTTTTACTCTGCCAAGCCGGTTCGTTCGCCGCTTTGCACGCCCTGCAAATTCATTGTCATCCCTGTGTACAACAGAGGGGGTAAAATCCACCTTCGTCACGGAGCCAACTTTCTTGGTTCACTGGAGATGGCGGGGCTATGCACGGAGACAGTACACGTCTTATCGATAAATTGCATACTCCGAATGTCTTTTTTCTTTAGATTCACTCATTCTAGCATGCAAGAATAAGTTGACATCTGAGTGTAGACTAAAATGCGATTCACGATTTACAAGGGCAAAATCAACAACATATTCTTTAATTGGCTGACCACTTTGCTGACCAAGCAGCGTAAGGAAGTTCTTCTGTATTTTCTCGTAGATCGCACTCTTTCCCCGTCTTCGTTAAATGCGACTGCATCACCTTCCATCCCATGACTGTCGCAGCTTGCAGATTATCAGTATCCCTCCAGTTATAACTACTCATGTTGAAATCACTGCGTTGTCTCTGTTGCATAGACAATGCAGCAGTAACACCTCTACCCAAGTCCCTTCCCTGGAACCGCAAAGCTGTCTGATCACATTTACATCTAAATGAAAGCGCCAATATGTGTAGGGTCTGAGAGGGTAAATTGGGGTGCGAAATCAAGCCGGTAAATTACCACGGTCAGATGTAAAACGCGGACCATGCCAGGAAAAAGGTGGGCATAAAGGACGGCTAATATTTGCAGCGTTTACTGAATCATAAAGGGGTGTGCTTCTAGGGTGTGTGCTGAGGTTGTAACAGAGGAAGCCTCTAATTTGGGATGCCTAGAAAACTAGAAGATGACTTCCAACCTGCACACTCAGCTCCTCGTGGCAGACCAGCCGCTCGCCGCTCTCCAGGCTCTTGGTCGCGCTGTGCCCGCAGACAGCGAGTTCAGGGCCTCCACTTCTGACGCGGTGAAGAGGGTGGCATGGCCGTCCACAGCCAGTGGGCCCTCCCCTTTAACCGTAGACGCTCAGGATCTCAGCTCCCCGCTGTGACTGGACAGTGGGAGGAGCCAGGGCCGTCCACACCCAACACAGGAATCGCCGAGGTGCGCTCCGCGCTGCTGCGTGGCTAACGGTCTTCAAAGTCATCGCAGTCTTCTGCAGAGGGAGAAAAACAATGACAGAAAGTAATAGTGTTCATACACTGTTTGCATAAAAGAAGAAAGTGTAATGGTACATTTGAAACTCTTTAAGGTATGTTTATGTAACATTGAGAGAGGGGTTGTTTAAAATGTGTACTGGCAGACAAAGATTCAGAGTTTTGGAGAGAGATGTCTCCTCCAGCATCCTCCCCCCTAGACTCAAAGCTCAAGCGGAGGCCAGGTGGAGGACACTGAACGAACACCAGCGCAAAATGATCTGAGCACAACATGACATGAGAGACAAGCGCAATCATTCTATTTTGACAATAACAAGCGACAACGTGTCCCTTCCCTGTAAAGACTGATCAGCTAACATTTATACATTTTTAATTCATTGATGATTGTGATTGATTGGAGAAGTGATTAACAGCTCATGTGATATCTGTCCTGAAACCCTTCTGGGCTCTTGGCTGATTCCATCTTTGAAATACAACTCCCATGTTTGACTTGTGTTTAACAGGGCGCTGGTCATGATGCTTTTCCTAAGATGACCAGGCTTTTTAGGTAGGATCTAGAATCAGCCTGGTCTTTGCTGCCTAGAATCTACTACATCAAAAGTAAATGTACTTATGGTGGAAAGTACAAACCTGAGTTTGTAAAGTGGGACGGCAAAGTCTTTAAGGATAGCTGTGTGCCTACAGTATGTGTTTCCAGGTGGTCTGTATGGCAGGCAACATCCCTTGTGAGAAGCAGCTGAATGTAAGCACTTGATGTGCTGATCTGTGTAGAGACAACAAGGTCAAATTAGTAGTCAATGTATTACTTTGTATATATTCCAGGTGCAAGTTGGAAGAAGACATAAGATAAGCATGTTTAGTGAATACCATTAGCCTAACTTAAAATGAGATCTATGAAATGATAAAATTATGTCACATCATTTATTTGTTTGCGTATTATCTTAAAAGTTCATCACATCATCTCACTACAATTACATCAAGCTGGCAGAAATGCTGCTAATAAAACCCATTGATTGAATCAGGTGCGAAGGGGAAAATATGAGTGGGCCCTGGAATGGCAGTCAAACCCGCAACTCACTACCTGTGAACTCGTACCAGATCGATGTATAACATTATGCTGCGTTCCAGGGACACTTTTCAGACCGTAAGTTACGAGCTGTAGCGGAGGTCATCGATCTGGTAGAGGGTTGTGAAACCACGGTTTACGGGTTGCCTGGATAGCACCATATGTATTTAGGAGGAGTTAACGGGCCATAATTATCTCCTCATCATCGAAAACGCAAGAACTACTGTGGTCACGTAAGCAAGGCAATTCTATTTGTATAGCGCATTTCTTACATCAAGCAGTTCAATGTGCTTTACAGAATACAAAAAACAACAGTATCATTTATAGTGACGAAGTACATGCAAACAATATAATGAAAGTACTTCTATGAAATGACACATAATAAAAAATAATAAAAGGGAGAAAAAGATAAAAAAAAGAATAAAAAGACCTTCAGATATAAGTAGTATGAATAAGTATAGATCGATTAGAATAAAAATAAAAAAGAGAAGGAAAACATAATAGTATGCATCACTGAATAGCTTAGCCTTTAGTTTGGATTTAAAAATACAAGTTGTGCCGTAAATTCTTGATTATTTTTTAATTTCTTCTGGCAGTTTGGTCCAAAGTTTAGCTGCATAAACACTAAAGGCTGATCACCACATTTGTTTTGGCCGTAGTTTGAACCAAAAGATTTTTGTTTTGAGACCTCAGTGATCTGGCTTGGTTGTGCTGTGTGAACATGTCATGTATGTAGTATGGTCCAATGCCATTTAGTGCTTTAAAACAATTCTATAAATAGGCCTAACTGGAAGCCAGTGTAAGGACCTTAGGATAGGGGTAATGTGCTCACTTCTTTTAGACCTAGTTAGCAGCATTTTATAGTTGCTATATATAGTTTTTTGGGGAATCCCAGTTAAAAGGGCATTACCGTAGTAGTCTATCCTGCTTGAAATTAAAGCGTGAATACATTTTTCTAGGTCACTCTCCGACATAAGGTTCCTCAATATTGCAACGAAGAAAGAAGTGTACAACACTCGCATTACAGTGTGTGTATTCACACACATACCTGATGCAATCTACCTTTACATTAGACAGTGACACAGTAGCTGGGCTGTTAGCTGTAGAGCTAATGCTACAACAACATTATAAATTATGTCTAATGCTTATCGTCGTAATCGAGTTATCGCCCAGCCCTAGGTGCACGCTCAGTCAGAACGTTTATCCAAATAACAAAGAAGTTTACAACACTCGCATTACAGTGTGTGTACATAAAACACATACCTGATGCCATCTAACTTTACATTAGAGACAGTAACTGGGCCGGTAGCTGTAGAGCTAATGCTAGGGTAACAAGGTAACCATATACAGTAAAGCAACACAATGATATAGCGGTAGTTCACCTACTTGTTCGAGGTTTGTAGCTGAGCCGAGGAGAGTTGGTACTGCTCCGGACTCCATTTCCAGACGTTCAGCAAGTCCATCTTTGTATTGGACCAAGTTGAGGAAGCAGTCGTCGGTGAAATGTTTGGCGCAGACTTTCGCATTTCCAGAGAAAATGAAATCACCCACTGCTTCTTCAGAGGCTCGGATGAAGGAAGTAAAAATAAACTGTTGTGTTCATTTGTACTACATCCAAACACTGAGCAACTGCCATGCTTCGCTCGTTTGCAAGACATGATGTCTCTCCAGGAAAGAACTATGTGGGCTGAGCTCACACGGTCGTAGCTCATTTTCTCATGGGCGGTCGGGACAAATTCTCTGGGCGGGCAAAGCAGAGAAAGGGGAGGTAACCTTTTCCCCGTATTTTTTATTGAACTTGTTGATGCAATGCGATCCTCAGGATCCTAAGCAAGAAATACAGGCTTGATGCAAATAATACCTTGTTTTCTCTCCATTATTTTTTTTACCCTTCTGCATTGGTTCTTATTGGTGGTTTGTGGAACTTACAGGTTCCTCTTTGATGAATGACTAAAAAAAAAGCCAAGAGGCCGTTTATCAAATCCAGGCTCTGTTATTGCATGTGGAACCACTAGGGGGCACGTACACACGTACATACACACACACACACACACACACACACACACACGCACACACACGCACACACACGCACACACACGCAAACACACGCACGCACGCACACGCACGCACGCACGCACACCGGGACCCAGTCGGGTCTTTGACCCCGCCCCTGCTGTGTGTATGCGTGTGTTTCTCTCCCATCTACTTAGGAGATTGTCTGCAGGTGTGGACGGACGGTGCTGCAGGAGCCTGGCCAGACAACAGACCGGCGGGGTATACCTACTACGAACCTCGCTGAAAATACCCAGCCATTCGACAGAGACGCAACTCACGATCAGAGTTAAATGGTACTACGAAGCTCACTTAGGATTAGAGGGGTTTTATATGCGTCTGAAAAAAACCCGTTGCAGAAACAATAGGGGCCAAGCAGCTTCGCTGCCCGGACCCCTAATAAGGTACGTCCAACCTGCCTTATTCTATAATTTAGGGAATTCACTTTAATTTTACTCTGCAATAACTTGAAATTCAAATACGCATAACATGAAGTATGGTCGCAAACTGAGCTAGTATCCTGTGTACTTATACTCATACTGAGCCAGTATCCTGTGTACTTATACTCATACTGAGCCAGTATCATGTGTACTTTCACACATACTGAGCCAGTATCCGGTGTACTTATTACTGTTAATCTCTCTTTTGTACTTTGACTCTTGAGCTGCTGGAGTGTGTGTGTGTGTGTGTCTGTGTCTGTGTCTGTGTCTGTGGCTGTTTCCCAATGTCAAGGAAGCATGCTCAACTGCTGCCCTTTTAAGGACGCTACGTCATAGAACGCCGACAAGCACTGTTCCAATGTTGAGGACACTCGAAAGCCGCGCCATTTTTGCGTCCTTTGTTTTTGAGAATAGGGTGTATGCACTA